>NW_027422984.1:2097500-2100000 GCF_048934315.1 Petromyzon marinus | reverse complement strand
GTCCACAAACAGGATCCTGGCGTAGGATGCTGGGGCGTCCACATGCTGTAGGGTGAAGTGGAGGGCCATGTTAACTGCGTCGTCCACAGACCTGTTGGCTCTGTAGGCAAACTGAAGGGGGTCCAGGAGAGGGTCTGTGATGGCTTTGAGGTGTGCCAGGAGCAGGCGCTCAAAAGACTTCATTACCACAGATGTAAGGGCGACCGGTCTGTAATCATTTAGTCCTGTTGGCCTTAGCTTTTCGGGCACAGCGATGATGGTGGAGGACTTGAGACAGGCTGGTACATGGCATGTCTCCAGGGAGGTGTTAAAGATGTTGGTGAACACCGGAGACAGCTGGTCAGCGCAGTGCCTGAGGGTGGCTGGAGAGACAGAGTCCGGCCCGGCTGCTTTGCGTGGATTCTGCCTCTTGAAAAGCCCATTAACTTCTCCCTCCTGAAAGGAGAGAGTCGTTTCTGTAGTATGGGTGGGGGATGGGGCCTCTTGGGCGGGAAGGGGTGGTTCAGGACAGTCCAATTGTCTTTCAAATCTACGGTAGAACTCGTTCAGGTCGTTGGCTAGGCGGGAGTCGTTAGTGGTGTGGGGCGCTCTGGGTTTGTAGTTGGTGATGTGCCTGAGCCCTTTGGCAGACAGAAGCAGCGTCGTTAGTAGAGAACTGGTGTTTTAGTGTCTCTGAGTACAGTCGTTTAGCCTCTCTCACCGCTTTGCTAAACCTGTTCTTCGACTCCTTGAATCTGTCTCTATCCCCACTCCTAAACGCTTCCTCCTTCTCCAACCTCAACCTTTTGAGCTTTGCTGAGAACCAGGGCTTGTTGTTGTTAAAGTTCACCCTGGTACGTGTTGGGATACAGCAGTCCTCACAGAAGCTGATGTACACAGCCTCTGTGAGTTCATCCAGACTATTGGTAGCAGTCGTGAACATATCCCAGTCAGTACAGTCTAAGCACGCCCGCAAATCTTCCACAGCCTCACTGGTCCACTGTTTAGATGTCCTCACAGCAGGTTTACAGAGTTTTAGTTGCTGCCTGTATGCACGAATCAGGTGGACCAAGGGAGTTCTGTGCGAGCCGAACAGCCCCGTGACCCACAAGAGAAACATCCCCGCCAAATTCGAGCGTTTGACGGGGTCTATCCGTGAAAAAATATTCACGTTTTTGAGTGCACATGCATTTCTGCTGCAAATGCCTCTGGAAGTTTCATGCCGTTCGTATGCCAATTGTGGCAACACGAAAATGACCCGTTTTCCCATTCCGAGGGATTTCTGTGCGACCCTAACAGCCCCGTGAGCCACAAGAGACACATCCCCGCCAATTTCTAGCGTTTCACGGGGTCTATCCGTGAAAAATATAGACGTTTTTGAGTGCACATGCATTTCTGCTGCAGATGCCTCTGGAAGTTTCATGCCGTTCGTACGCAATGTGGCAACACGAAAATGACCCCTTTTCCCATTCCGAGGGATTTCTGTGCGACCCTAACTAACAGCGCCCGTGAGCCACAAGAGAGACATCCCCGCCAATTTATAGCGTTTCACGGGGTCTATCCGTGAAAAATATAGACGTTTTTGAGTGCACATGCATTCCTGCTGCAAATGCCTCTGGAAGTTTCATGCCGTTCCTATGCAATGTGGCCACACAAAAATGACCCGTTTTCCCATTCCGAGGCATTTCTGTGCGACCCTAACAGCCCCGTGAGCCACAAGAGAGACATCCCCGCCAACTTCTAGCGTTTGACGGGGTCTATGCGTGAAAAATATTAAAATTTTTGAGTGCACGTGCCTTTCTGCTGCAAATGCCTCTGGAAGTTTCATGGCGTTCCTATGCAATGTGGCAACACGAAAATGACCCCTTTTCCCATTCCGAGGGAGTTCTGTGCCACCCTAACAGCCCCGTGAGCCACAAGAGACACATCCCCGCCAATTTCTAGCGTTTCACGGGGTCTATCCGTGAAACATATAGAAGTTTTTGAGTGCACATGCATTCCTGCTGCAAATGCCTCTGGAAGTTTCATGCGGTTCGTACGCAATGTGGCAACACGAAAATGACCCGTTTTCCCATTCCCAGGGATTTCTGTGCGACCCGAACAGCCCCGTGAGCCACAAGAGACACATCCCCGCCAATTTCTAGCGTTTCACGGGGTCTATCCGTGAAAAATATCAATTTTTTTTTGACTGCACATGCATTTCTGCTGCAAATGCCTCTGGAAGTTGCATGCGGTTCGCATGCAATGTGGCGACACGAAAATGACCCGTTTTCCCATTCCGAGGGATTTCTGTGCCACCCTAACAGCCCCGTGAGCCACAAGAGAGACATCCCCGCCAATTTCTAGCGTATCACGGGGTCTATCCGTGAGAAATATTCACTTTTTTGAGTGCACATGCATTCCTGCTGCAAATGCCTCTGGAAGTTTCATGCGGTTCGTATGCAATGTGGCGACACGAAAATGACCCGTTTTCCCATTCCGAGGGATTTCTGTGCCACCCTAACAGCCCCGTGAGCCACAA
>NW_027422984.1:2082500-2085000 GCF_048934315.1 Petromyzon marinus | reverse complement strand
GTACACAGCCTCTGTGAGTTCATCCAGACTATTGGTAGCAGTCGTGAACATATCCCAGTCAGTACAGTCTAAGCACGCCCGCAAATCTTCCACAGCCTCACTGGTCCACTGTTTAGATGTCCTCACAGCAGGTTTACAGAGTTTTAGTTGCTGCCTGTATGCACGAATCAGGTGGACCAAGGGAGTTCTGTGCGAGCCGAACAGCCCCGTGACCCACAAGAGAAACATCCCCGCCAAATTCGAGCGTTTGACGGGGTCTATCCGTGAAAAAATATTCACGTTTTTGAGTGCACATGCATTTCTGCTGCAAATGCCTCTGGAAGTTTCATGCCGTTCGTATGCCAATTGTGGCAACACGAAAATGACCCGTTTTCCCATTCCGAGGGATTTCTGTGCGACCCTAACAGCCCCGTGAGCCACAAGAGACACATCCCCGCCAATTTCTAGCGTTTCACGGGGTCTATCCGTGAAAAATATAGACGTTTTTGAGTGCACATGCATTTCTGCTGCAGATGCCTCTGGAAGTTTCATGCCGTTCGTACGCAATGTGGCAACACGAAAATGACCCCTTTTCCCATTCCGAGGGATTTCTGTGCGACCCTAACTAACAGCGCCCGTGAGCCACAAGAGAGACATCCCCGCCAATTTATAGCGTTTCACGGGGTCTATCCGTGAAAAATATAGACGTTTTTGAGTGCACATGCATTCCTGCTGCAAATGCCTCTGGAAGTTTCATGCCGTTCCTATGCAATGTGGCCACACAAAAATGACCCGTTTTCCCATTCCGAGGCATTTCTGTGCGACCCTAACAGCCCCGTGAGCCACAAGAGAGACATCCCCGCCAACTTCTAGCGTTTGACGGGGTCTATGCGTGAAAAATATTAAAATTTTTGAGTGCACGTGCCTTTCTGCTGCAAATGCCTCTGGAAGTTTCATGGCGTTCCTATGCAATGTGGCAACACGAAAATGACCCCTTTTCCCATTCCGAGGGAGTTCTGTGCCACCCTAACAGCCCCGTGAGCCACAAGAGACACATCCCCGCCAATTTCTAGCGTTTCACGGGGTCTATCCGTGAAACATATAGAAGTTTTTGAGTGCACATGCATTCCTGCTGCAAATGCCTCTGGAAGTTTCATGCGGTTCGTACGCAATGTGGCAACACGAAAATGACCCGTTTTCCCATTCCCAGGGATTTCTGTGCGACCCGAACAGCCCCGTGAGCCACAAGAGACACATCCCCGCCAATTTCTAGCGTTTCACGGGGTCTATCCGTGAAAAATATCAATTTTTTTTTGACTGCACATGCATTTCTGCTGCAAATGCCTCTGGAAGTTGCATGCGGTTCGCATGCAATGTGGCGACACGAAAATGACCCGTTTTCCCATTCCGAGGGATTTCTGTGCCACCCTAACAGCCCCGTGAGCCACAAGAGAGACATCCCCGCCAATTTCTAGCGTATCACGGGGTCTATCCGTGAGAAATATTCACTTTTTTGAGTGCACATGCATTCCTGCTGCAAATGCCTCTGGAAGTTTCATGCGGTTCGTATGCAATGTGGCGACACGAAAATGACCCGTTTTCCCATTCCGAGGGATTTCTGTGCCACCCTAACAGCCCCGTGAGCCACAAGAGAGACATCCCCGCCCACTTCTAGCGTTTCACGGGGTCTCTCCGTGAAAAATATCACATTTTTTGAGTGCACATGCATTCCTGCTGCAAATGCCTCTGGAAGTTTCATGCGGTTCGCATGCAATGTGGCGACACGAAAATGACCCGTTTTTTCCCATTCCGAGGGATTTCTGTGCCACCCTAACAGCCCCGTGAGCCACAAGAGACACATCCCCGCCAATTTCTAGCGTTTCACGGGGTCTATCCGTGAAAAATATTCAATTTTTTGACTGCACATGCATTTCTGCTGCAAATGCCTCTGGAAGTTTCATGCGGTTCGCATGCAATGTGGCGACACGAAAATGACCCGTTTTCCCATTCCGAGGGATTTCTGTGCCACCCTAACAGCCCCGTGAGCCACAAGAGAGACATCGCCGCCAATTTCTAGCGTTTCACGGGGTCTATCCGTGAAAAATATTCACTTTTTTGACTGCACATGCATTCCTGCTGCAAATGCCTCTGGAAGTTTCATGCCGTTCGCATGCAATGTGGCAACACGAAAATGACCCGTTTTCCCATTCCGAGGGATTTCTGTGCCACCCTAACAGCCCCGTGAGCCACAAGAGACACATCCCCGCCAATTTCTAGCGTTTCACGGGGTCTATCCGTGAGAAATATTCACTTTTTTGAGTGCACATGCATTCCTGCTGCAAATGCCTCTGGAAGTTTCATGCGGTTCGTATGCAATGTGGCGACACGAAAATGACCCGTTTTCCCATTCCGAGGGATTTCTGTGCCACCCTAAAAGCCCCGTGAGCCACAAGAGAGACATCCCCGCCCACTTCTAGCGTTTCACGGGGTCTCTCCGTGAAAAATATCACATTTTTTGAGT
>NW_027422984.1:2070000-2072500 GCF_048934315.1 Petromyzon marinus | reverse complement strand
CTGGCTACACCAGGTCACCAGGTTGTCAGCTTCCCACCTATAGTCAGACTCATCCCCACCAGAGATCAGCCCAATGAGGGTGGTGTCGTCCGACAAACTTCAAGAGTTTGACGGACAGATGATTGGAGGCGCAGCTGTTGGTATACAGGGAGAAGAGCAGTGGGCAAAGGACGCAGCCCTGAGGAGTTCCCGTGCTGATGGACCTGGAGTCAGAGACTTCTGTTCCCGGCTTAACGCACTGCTTCCTGTCAGAGAGGAAGTCTGTGATCCACCTGCAGGTGGAGTAGGGCACGTTCAGCTGGAAGAGCTTGTCCTGAAGCAGGGCAGGGATGATGGTGTTGAAGGCAGAGCTGAAGTCCACAAACAGGATCCTGGCGTAGGATGCTGGGGCGTCCACATGCTGTAGGGTGAAGTGGAGGGCCATGTTAACTGCGTCGTCCACAGACCTGTTGGCTCTGTAGGCAAACTGAAGGGGGTCCAGGAGAGGGTCTGTGATGGCTTTGAGGTGTGCCAGGAGCAGGCGCTCAAAAGACTTCATTACCACAGATGTAAGGGCGACCGGTCTGTAATCATTTAGTCCTGTTGGCCTTAGCTTTTTGGGCACAGCGATGATGGTGGAGGACTTGAGACAGGCTGGTACATGGCATGTCTCCAGGGAGGTGTTAAAGATGTTGGTGAACACCGGAGACAGCTGGTCAGCGCAGTGCCTGAGGGTGGCTGGAGAGACAGAGTCCGGCCCGGCTGCTTTGCGTGGATTCTGCCTCTTGAAAAGCCCATTAACTTCTCCCTCCTGAAAGGAGAGAGTCGTTTCTGTAGTATGGGTGGGGGATGGGGCCTCTTGGGTGGGAAGGGGTGGTTCAGGACAGTCCAATTGTCTTTCAAATCTACGGTAGAACTCGTTCAGGTCGTTGGCTAGGCGGGAGTCGTTAGTGGTGTGGGGCGCTCTGGGTTTGTAGTTGGTGATGTGCCTGAGCCCTTTGGCAGACAGAAGCAGCGTCGTTAGTAGAGAACTGGTGTTTTAGTGTCTCTGAGTACAGTCGTTTAGCCTCTCTCACCGCTTTGCTAAACCTGTTCTTCGACTCCTTGAATCTGTCTCTATCCCCACTCCTAAACGCTTCCTCCTTCTCCAACCTCAACCTTTTGAGCTTTGCTGAGAACCAGGGCTTGTTGTTGTTAAAGTTCACCCTGGTACGTGTTGGGATACAGCAGTCCTCACAGAAGCTGATGTACACAGCCTCTGTGAGTTCATCCAGACTATTGGTAGCAGTCGTGAACATATCCCAGTCAGTACAGTCTAAGCACGCCCGCAAATCTTCCACAGCCTCACTGGTCCACTGTTTAGATGTCCTCACAGCAGGTTTACAGAGTTTTAGTTGCTGCCTGTATGCACGAATCAGGTGGACCAAGGGAGTTCTGTGCGAGCCGAACAGCCCCGTGACCCACAAGAGAAACATCCCCGCCAAATTCGAGCGTTTGACGGGGTCTATCCGTGAAAAAATATTCACGTTTTTGAGTGCACATGCATTTCTGCTGCAAATGCCTCTGGAAGTTTCATGCCGTTCGTATGCCAATTGTGGCAACACGAAAATGACCCGTTTTCCCATTCCGAGGGATTTCTGTGCGACCCTAACAGCCCCGTGAGCCACAAGAGACACATCCCCGCCAATTTCTAGCGTTTCACGGGGTCTATCCGTGAAAAATATAGACGTTTTTGAGTGCACATGCATTTCTGCTGCAGATGCCTCTGGAAGTTTCATGCCGTTCGTACGCAATGTGGCAACACGAAAATGACCCCTTTTCCCATTCCGAGGGATTTCTGTGCGACCCTAACTAACAGCGCCCGTGAGCCACAAGAGAGACATCCCCGCCAATTTATAGCGTTTCACGGGGTCTATCCGTGAAAAATATAGACGTTTTTGAGTGCACATGCATTCCTGCTGCAAATGCCTCTGGAAGTTTCATGCCGTTCCTATGCAATGTGGCCACACAAAAATGACCCGTTTTCCCATTCCGAGGCATTTCTGTGCGACCCTAACAGCCCCGTGAGCCACAAGAGAGACATCCCCGCCAACTTCTAGCGTTTGACGGGGTCTATGCGTGAAAAATATTAAAATTTTTGAGTGCACGTGCCTTTCTGCTGCAAATGCCTCTGGAAGTTTCATGGCGTTCCTATGCAATGTGGCAACACGAAAATGACCCCTTTTCCCATTCCGAGGGAGTTCTGTGCCACCCTAACAGCCCCGTGAGCCACAAGAGACACATCCCCGCCAATTTCTAGCGTTTCACGGGGTCTATCCGTGAAACATATAGAAGTTTTTGAGTGCACATGCATTCCTGCTGCAAATGCCTCTGGAAGTTTCATGCGGTTCGTACGCAATGTGGCAACACGAAAATGACCCGTTTTCCCATTCCCAGGGATTTCTGTGCGACCCGAACAGCCCCGTGAGCCACAAGAGACACATCCCCGCCAATTTCTAGCGTTTCACGGGGTCTATCCGTG
>NW_027422984.1:2057500-2060000 GCF_048934315.1 Petromyzon marinus | reverse complement strand
AGGAGAGGGTCTGTGATGGCTTTGAGGTGTGCCAGGAGCAGGCGCTCAAAAGACTTCATTACCACAGATGTAAGGGCGACCGGTCTGTAATCATTTAGTCCTGTTGGCCTTAGCTTTTTGGGCACAGCGATGATGGTGGAGGACTTGAGACAGGCTGGTACATGGCATGTCTCCAGGGAGGTGTTAAAGATGTTGGTGAACACCGGAGACAGCTGGTCAGCGCAGTGCCTGAGGGTGGCTGGAGAGACAGAGTCCGGCCCGGCTGCTTTGCGTGGATTCTGCCTCTTGAAAAGCCCATTAACTTCTCCCTCCTGAAAGGAGAGAGTCGTTTCTGTAGTATGGGTGGGGGATGGGGCCTCTTGGGTGGGAAGGGGTGGTTCAGGACAGTCCAATTGTCTTTCAAATCTACGGTAGAACTCGTTCAGGTCGTTGGCTAGGCGGGAGTCGTTAGTGGTGTGGGGCGCTCTGGGTTTGTAGTTGGTGATGTGCCTGAGCCCTTTGGCAGACAGAAGCAGCGTCGTTAGTAGAGAACTGGTGTTTTAGTGTCTCTGAGTACAGTCGTTTAGCCTCTCTCACCGCTTTGCTAAACCTGTTCTTCGACTCCTTGAATCTGTCTCTATCCCCACTCCTAAACGCTTCCTCCTTCTCCAACCTCAACCTTTTGAGCTTTGCTGAGAACCAGGGCTTGTTGTTGTTAAAGTTCACCCTGGTACGTGTTGGGATACAGCAGTCCTCACAGAAGCTGATGTACACAGCCTCTGTGAGTTCATCCAGACTATTGGTAGCAGTCGTGAACATATCCCAGTCAGTACAGTCTAAGCACGCCCGCAAATCTTCCACAGCCTCACTGGTCCACTGTTTAGATGTCCTCACAGCAGGTTTACAGAGTTTTAGTTGCTGCCTGTATGCACGAATCAGGTGGACCAAGGGAGTTCTGTGCGAGCCGAACAGCCCCGTGACCCACAAGAGAAACATCCCTGCCAAATTCGAGCGTTTGACGGGGTCTATCCGTGAAAAAATATTCACGTTTTTGAGTGCACATGCATTTCTGCTGCAAATGCCTCTGGAAGTTTCATGCCGTTCGTATGCCAATTGTGGCAACACGAAAATGACCCGTTTTCCCATTCCGAGGGATTTCTGTGCGACCCTAACAGCCCCGTGAGCCACAAGAGACACATCCCCGCCAATTTCTAGCGTTTCACGGGGTCTATCCGTGAAAAATATAGACGTTTTTGAGTGCACATGCATTTCTGCTGCAGATGCCTCTGGAAGTTTCATGCCGTTCGTACGCAATGTGGCAACACGAAAATGACCCCTTTTCCCATTCCGAGGGATTTCTGTGCGACCCTAACTAACAGCGCCCGTGAGCCACAAGAGAGACATCCCCGCCAATTTATAGCGTTTCACGGGGTCTATCCGTGAAAAATATAGACGTTTTTGAGTGCACATGCATTCCTGCTGCAAATGCCTCTGGAAGTTTCATGCCGTTCCTATGCAATGTGGCCACACAAAAATGACCCGTTTTCCCATTCCGAGGCATTTCTGTGCGACCCTAACAGCCCCGTGAGCCACAAGAGAGACATCCCCGCCAACTTCTAGCGTTTGACGGGGTCTATGCGTGAAAAATATTAAAATTTTTGAGTGCACGTGCCTTTCTGCTGCAAATGCCTCTGGAAGTTTCATGGCGTTCCTATGCAATGTGGCAACACGAAAATGACCCCTTTTCCCATTCCGAGGGAGTTCTGTGCCACCCTAACAGCCCCGTGAGCCACAAGAGACACATCCCCGCCAATTTCTAGCGTTTCACGGGGTCTATCCGTGAAACATATAGAAGTTTTTGAGTGCACATGCATTCCTGCTGCAAATGCCTCTGGAAGTTTCATGCGGTTCGTACGCAATGTGGCAACACGAAAATGACCCGTTTTCCCATTCCCAGGGATTTCTGTGCGACCTGAACAGCCCCGTGAGCCACAAGAGACACATCCCCGCCAATTTCTAGCGTTTCACGGGGTCTATCCGTGAAAAATATCAATTTTTTTTTGACTGCACATGCATTTCTGCTGCAAATGCCTCTGGAAGTTGCATGCGGTTCGCATGCAATGTGGCGACACGAAAATGACCCGTTTTCCCATTCCGAGGGATTTCTGTGCCACCCTAACAGCCCCGTGAGCCACAAGAGAGACATCCCCGCCAATTTCTAGCGTATCACGGGGTCTATCCGTGAGAAATATTCACTTTTTTGAGTGCACATGCATTCCTGCTGCAAATGCCTCTGGAAGTTTCATGCGGTTCGTATGCAATGTGGCGACACGAAAATGACCCGTTTTCCCATTCCGAGGGATTTCTGTGCCACCCTAACAGCCCCGTGAGCCACAAGAGAGACATCCCCGCCCACTTCTAGCGTTTCACGGGGTCTCTCCGTGAAAAATATCACATTTTTTGAGTGCACATGCATTCCTGCTGCAAATGCCTCTGGAAGTTTCATGCGGTTCGCATGCAA
>NW_027422984.1:2047500-2050000 GCF_048934315.1 Petromyzon marinus | reverse complement strand
AAACACTGAAACTTTCACCACAGTTTTCCATTACACCAGTTGTATTGCTAGAAGTGCAAATCGAAGGAGTCAATTTTGACCGACGATTAGCTGCCGATGTGCGGTGAAAAAGCTGATCACAATAGCATACACTTGGGCCGACAACCCTGTGTGCTATAAACGTAAGTCGCGAATTATAAAGAAAATAAACCGGACGGACTACTCGGTGACGAACTAACATCGCTCATGAATGAGCGATTAACAGACGAGCTGACTACGGAATTTATCCTTTCGGACATGTTTTCATGGGACTACCCATGCACAGATCAGAACAAATGTTATCCATGCAATCTTGTTTTCCTAGACCATAGAACTTGGTCATCACATATGACACGGGTACATCCGCACGCAAACAAAACGTATAAATGTCGAATTTGTAATCGCACAGCAGATAGCATACACAAGATAGCGTCACACTACGGAAGAACTTGCAAAAGTTTAATAGGTAAAACTAGTGCTATAACCACCACAATTGAGGAAACACTATTTAGTTGTTCATATTGTAGCAGAGGTTTTGCTACGAAAACAGGTTTAGGGGTACATACTAGACGAACTCATCCGACAGAACATGAAGCTAGACTACAGCAAAACGCACCAGGAAGGAAAGTTAGATGGGGAGAAGAAGAGGTAGAAATTATGGCCCATAAAGAAGCCCAACAGAATGATGAGGACATAAACATGAATCAACTAATACAGAACTCAGTTATGCCACACAGAACGCTAGAAGCGATTAAAGGGAAGCGGAGAAATATCAAGTATAAGGAATTGGTAAGGACATTGAAAGAAACCACCTATAAGGTAGAAAATCAATGCCTTGTTAACTTAGTTTTACCGACAACATCGGAAATAACAACTACACCTTCTGAAGGAGATCAGCCAGCAATAAGGGCCGAAAAAGAACAATCACTGACAGCAGCTGAGGATCTTCAGGTCATAATTACCGATCTAAAGATCGAGAATTTAAGTCACAATCAGGCGTTACTGCTACTCAATTCTCATGTAGAAAAGTTTTTAAATCGAAGTAAACCAATTAATAGGAAAGATCGTGTAAACCAACAGGAGAAAGATGAGAATAGGCATCGAAGACAATCAAAGCAAACTAAATACAGGGGGTATCAATATTTATACCATACGAACAAGAAAGCTCTATTAGACGAGATTACTTCAGATAGATCGGGGCCAAGTATATACCCAACTGAAGAAAGCATACGGGGAACATTCGTTACTTTATTCGAGTCAAACTCTCCTCCAGATAATATACCCTTTAAATTAAAAAACGACCAATCCTGCATCGATATCGTAAAAGCAATCACCTTAGATGAGTTGATTAAGACCCTAGCAATTATGAAGGATAAGTCACCTGGACAGGACAACATTATTCTTAGCGATCTTAGGACTTTACCAATAAAATATTTACTAGATATCTTAAATATCATCCTTTATTTACAGGATATACCACAAATATGGAAACAACACAGAACAAGACTTATACCTAAAACTAAAGAGGATTTAGAAAAACCCTCAAATTGGAGACCCATAACCATCTCATCAATTGTAATTAGGCTATTACACAAAATTTTAAGTTATCGTCTAGGACAGCAATTAAAGCTTAATTACAGGCAGAAAGCATTCCTCCCGGTAGACGGATGTTTCGAAAATAGTGCATTACTACACTTCATCATACACAACGCCAGGCAAAAGCACGAAAACACGCAAATAGTGTCAATAGACCTCAGTAAGGCATTCGATTCTGTCAGCCACGAATCGATTATTAGAGCCTTAAAGCGATTTAACTTATCAAAGGAATCAACAACGTACTTGACCAACATCTATAAGTGTAATCTAACTGATATTGTATTTGGATCGACAACAATGCGTAACATAAATCTAAAAAGAGGCGTAAAGCAAGGTGATCCACTTTCACCGCTACTATTTAACATGATTATGGATGAACTATTGGATAACTTGCCGACATATATAGGAGTTAATGTAGGAAATCAGAAAGTAAATTCAATGATGTTTGCAGACGACCTTATCCTATTTGCAGAAACGGAATGTGGCATGAATAAACTCTTGGATATAACTACTAAATTCCTCGATGACAGACACTTGAAAATAAATATAAACAAATGCAATTCGTTAAGATTTATCAAGTACGGCAAACAGAAGACATTTAGTGTTGCAACGACATCATCGTACTTTATAAATAACGAACCCATTAATCCGGTATCATATGTAAAGGGATTCAAATATCTAGGCATTGAATTTGACCCAAGGGGAAAACGATCTATAAGCTGTAACCTGCTCGCAGCAATGTTAAACAAACTGACCAGAGCACCGTTAAAGCCAGAAAAGAAAGTATATTTAATCAATAACAATTTGATACCTCGTATTATTCATCAATTGGTCCTCGGAAAAGTTACCAAGGGTTTATTGATGTCACTTGATTCTGAAATTAGGA
>NW_027422984.1:2027500-2030000 GCF_048934315.1 Petromyzon marinus | reverse complement strand
TGGTGTTGAAGGCAGAGCTGAAGTCCACAAACAGGATCCTGGCGTAGGATGCTGGGGCGTCCACATGCTGTAGGGTGAAGTGGAGGGCCATGTTAACTGCGTCGTCCACAGACCTGTTGGCTCTGTAGGCAAACTGAAGGGGGTCCAGGAGAGGGTCTGTGATGGCTTTGAGGTGTGCCAGGAGCAGGCGCTCAAAAGACTTCATTACCACAGATGTAAGGGCGACCGGTCTGTAATCATTTAGTCCTGTTGGCCTTAGCTTTTTGGGCACAGCGATGATGGTGGAGGACTTGAGACAGGCTGGTACATGGCATGTCTCCAGGGAGGTGTTAAAGATGTTGGTGAACACCGGAGACAGCTGGTCAGCGCAGTGCCTGAGGGTGGCTGGAGAGACAGAGTCCGGCCCGGCTGCTTTGCGTGGATTCTGCCTCTTGAAAAGCCCATTAACTTCTCCCTCCTGAAAGGAGAGAGTCGTTTCTGTAGTATGGGTGGGGGATGGGGCCTCTTGGGTGGGAAGGGGTGGTTCAGGACAGTCCAATTGTCTTTCAAATCTACGGTAGAACTCGTTCAGGTCGTTGGCTAGGCGGGAGTCGTTAGTGGTGTGGGGCGCTCTGGGTTTGTAGTTGGTGATGTGCCTGAGCCCTTTGGCAGACAGAAGCAGCGTCGTTAGTAGAGAACTGGTGTTTTAGTGTCTCTGAGTACAGTCGTTTAGCCTCTCTCACCGCTTTGCTAAACCTGTTCTTCGACTCCTTGAATCTGTCTCTATCCCCACTCCTAAACGCTTCCTCCTTCTCCAACCTCAACCTTTTGAGCTTTGCTGAGAACCAGGGCTTGTTGTTGTTAAAGTTCACCCTGGTACGTGTTGGGATACAGCAGTCCTCACAGAAGCTGATGTACACAGCCTCTGTGAGTTCATCCAGACTATTGGTAGCAGTCGTGAACATATCCCAGTCAGTACAGTCTAAGCACGCCCGCAAATCTTCCACAGCCTCACTGGTCCACTGTTTAGATGTCCTCACAGCAGGTTTACAGAGTTTTAGTTGCTGCCTGTATGCACGAATCAGGTGGACCAAGGGAGTTCTGTGCGAGCCGAACAGCCCCGTGACCCACAAGAGAAACATCCCCGCCAAATTCGAGCGTTTGACGGGGTCTATCCGTGAAAAAATATTCACGTTTTTGAGTGCACATGCATTTCTGCTGCAAATGCCTCTGGAAGTTTCATGCCGTTCGTATGCCAATTGTGGCAACACGAAAATGACCCGTTTTCCCATTCCGAGGGATTTCTGTGCGACCCTAACAGCCCCGTGAGCCACAAGAGACACATCCCCGCCAATTTCTAGCGTTTCACGGGGTCTATCCGTGAAAAATATAGACGTTTTTGAGTGCACATGCATTTCTGCTGCAGATGCCTCTGGAAGTTTCATGCCGTTCGTACGCAATGTGGCAACACGAAAATGACCCCTTTTCCCATTCCGAGGGATTTCTGTGCGACCCTAACTAACAGCGCCCGTGAGCCACAAGAGAGACATCCCCGCCAATTTATAGCGTTTCACGGGGTCTATCCGTGAAAAATATAGACGTTTTTGAGTGCACATGCATTCCTGCTGCAAATGCCTCTGGAAGTTTCATGCCGTTCCTATGCAATGTGGCCACACAAAAATGACCCGTTTTCCCATTCCGAGGCATTTCTGTGCGACCCTAACAGCCCCGTGAGCCACAAGAGAGACATCCCCGCCAACTTCTAGCGTTTGACGGGGTCTATGCGTGAAAAAT
Source organism: Petromyzon marinus (assembly GCF_048934315.1). NCBI lineage: Eukaryota > Metazoa > Chordata > Hyperoartia > Petromyzontiformes > Petromyzontidae > Petromyzon > Petromyzon marinus. The sequence goes on along the minus strand of NW_027422984.1, from coordinate 2,028,227 downwards.
ATTAAAATTTTTGAGTGCACGTGCCTTTCTGCTGCAAATGCCTCTGGAAGTTTCATGGCGTTCCTATGCAATGTGGCAACACGAAAATGACCCCTTTTCCCATTCCGAGGGAGTTCTGTGCCACCCTAACAGCCCCGTGAGCCACAAGAGACACATCCCCGCCAATTTCTAGCGTTTCACGGGGTCTATCCGTGAAACATATAGAAGTTTTTGAGTGCACATGCATTCCTGCTGCAAATGCCTCTGGAAGTTTCATGCGGTTCGTACGCAATGTGGCAACACGAAAATGACCCGTTTTCCCATTCCCAGGGATTTCTGTGCGACCCGAACAGCCCCGTGAGCCACAAGAGACACATCCCCGCCAATTTCTAGCGTTTCACGGGGTCTATCCGTGAAAAATATCAATTTTTTTTTGACTGCACATGCATTTCTGCTGCAAATGCCTCTGGAAGTTGCATGCGGTTCGCATGCAATGTGGCGACACGAAAATGACCCGTTTTCCCATTCCGAGGGATTTCTGTGCCACCCTAACAGCCCCGTGAGCCACAAGAGAGACATCCCCGCCAATTTCTAGCGTATCACGGGGTCTATCCGTGAGAAATATTCACTTTTTTGAGTGCACATGCATTCCTGCTGCAAATGCCTCTGGAAGTTTCATGCGGTTCGTATGCAATGTGGCGACACGAAAATGACCCGTTTTCCCATTCCGAGGGATTTCTGTGCCACC
>NW_027422984.1:2015000-2020000 GCF_048934315.1 Petromyzon marinus | reverse complement strand
CCAAGGGAACTATCACGGTTGTACTGCCTAGTCTGGAGTATATATGCGTTATCTGTAAACAACACCTGGGCAAAGCATCCGAACTTGTTGCACATTTTAACATCAAACACAGAGACATTCCTCTGGTGTTTAAGTGCGCTAAATGTGACAAAACCAACTCAAACCACCGATCGATTGCCTGTCATGCCCCCAAATGTGGGGGAATAAAGTTAACTGAGGAAAGCTTACCAATGGTCTGTGAATGTTGCCAGGCACGCTTTGCGACTCTAAGTGGCCTTTCGCAGCACAAGAGGCATGCTCACCCAGTCACCCGTAATGAGGAAAGGATTAAAGATGGTATAAAGGGTACCTCGCAGAGAGGGGTACACCGTAGCTGCTGGTCTTTGAAGGAAGTAGAACAGCTGGCCCTTCTAGAGTTGCAGTTTCAGGGGAAAAAGAATATCAATAAGATCATTGCTGAAGCGCTTGGGACTAAGACCAACAAGCAAGTCTCTGACAAGAGACGGGACCTAAGTAAAAAGACAGGGGCCCCCATGTCAGACAGCTTACATTTTTCTTCTAGGCCTCTTGAGACATTGTCTCCCCCACCAAATGTAACAACGGGGACTTCATCCATACTCGCTCAAGCAGCTGAGCGGCTTACGAATGAGAATTCTGGGACCCTGGAAAAGCCTGCAATGGAGGCAATAAAGGCTTGGCTTAACGGCGAGGGCCAACATGATGCCCTCGTAGAAACTGCCACAGCATTGATGCTTTGTCCGATGAGATTGGTGAAAAACAAAGGCAAACGTTCAAAACCCGAGAACGACATTATTAAACCCAGGATATTACCCACACGATCTTGGATGAAGAAGAGAGCGGAAAAACGAGGAAGCTTCATGAAGCACCAGAAGCTCTTCTTTAAGAACCGCTCTCTTCTTGCGTCCTTAGTCCTGGATGGCACTGAACGTCATGAATGCCGAATCCCGAACGCAGATGTATATCGTTTTTACTGCGAAAAATGGGAGAAGGTGTTGCCATTCAATGGCCTGGGCCAATTTAAGTCATCAGGTGTTGCAAATAACGAATACTTTGAGCCCCTAATTTCGGTGGAGGAAGTTCAGACTGCCATACGGGCCATTAAACCAACGTCAGCAGCTGGGCCAGATGGCCTAACAAGGGCTGCAATCTGTGCTGCCGACCCCGAGGGTCGGACACTGACAGCCCTATTTAATGCATGGATGATTACAGGAATTATTCCCAAAGAGTTGAAAAAGAATAGGACGATTCTTATTCCTAAGGTTATGGACGATGAAAAGCTGAAAGAATTGGGGAACTGGAGACCGATAACGATTGGTTCAATGATTCTGAGATTATTTTCCAGAATAATGACTGCACGTCTTGCTCGTGCTTGTCCCTTAAACCCAAGGCAGCGTGGTTTTATAGCGACATCTGGCTGCTCTGAAAATCTTAAGGTGCTACAGGACCTTATGAGACACGCTAAGAAATTGCACAGGCCGTTGGCTATCATGTTCATCGACATAGCGAAAGCTTTTGACTCGGTTTCGCATGCTCATATTTTATGGGTGTTAAGGCACAAGAAAGTAGATGAACACGTGGTGGGCATCATCCAGAACGCCTACGATCGGTGTACGACCTCGTTCAAAAGCAATGGCGAGTCGACTCGAGAAATTAGCATACGTGTTGGTGTCAAACAGGGTGACCCCATGTCACCCCTGCTCTTCAATCTTGCCATGGACCCTTTGATATGCACCCTAGAGTCACACGGAGTTGGGTACTCCATTGATACCGACCACGTGACAGCTCTTGCGTTTGCTGATGATTTGGTGTTGGTGAGCGAATCTTGGGTTGGTATGGCCGCCAATCTAGCGATCTTGGAATCATTTTGTGGGCTATCGGGATTGGAGGTTCAGGCCAGAAAGTGCCAGGGCTTCATGATAAGCCCAACCAAAGATTCATATACGGTGAACAACTGCGACCCATGGACTATCAAAAATAAAGATGTCCATATGATCCAACCTGATGAATCAACGAAATACCTTGGTCTGAAAATTGGCCCTTGGACTGGCACTATACAGCCTGATCTACATTGTCAGCTAAAGACATGGATCTCGAAAATCGATGAGGCGCCTCTGAAGCCAACTCAGAAGGTTGAACTACTCAATGCCTATGCCCTACCCAGATTGTTATATCCTGCAGACCACTCGGACTGCAAGCAATCAACTCTCCGTGGGTTGGACCAAGAGATTAGAAAGGCGGTAAAAGGATGGCTCCACCTTCCCGCTTCAACTTGTGATGGACTGTTATATGCCAGAGCCCGAGACGGAGGCCTTGCCATCTTGAAACTGGAAAAAACAATCCCTTCGGTTCAAGTTAGAAGGCTGCAACGTATAGCAAACTCGTCCGATGCTATCACCCGTAATATTGTGTCCTCGCAGGGTATGGAGGAAGAATACCGTAATTTGTGGGTACGAGCAGGGGGTGACAGTGATGCAATCCCAACATTCGTTCTCAGGGACTCGGTGTCAAAAGAACCTGTATATCCGAGACCCTGCGATTGGAGGGAGCATGAATTTCAGAGATGGTGCGAAAAGCCGGTTCAAGGAAGGGGCATTGTAAACTTTGCGCATGATAGAATCAGTAATGCTTGGTTGAGGCCATGGTGCGGCTTTAAACAATGCTTCTTTATCGCAGCACTACAACTAAGGGCAAATATTTACCCAACAAGAGAAAGCTTGAACAGAGGCAGAGATGGGGCCTTACGTTCCTGCAGGAAATGCTCTGCCAGACTCGAGTCCCTTTCGCACATTCTCGGTCAATGTCCTGCAGTACAGAAAGCAAGAATTGCGCGACATAACAAGATCAGTAACATTCTGGCAGACGAAGCGGCTAGATTGGGCTGGTCTGTATACAAAGAGCCACGGTTCATATCCGAGACGGGAGAGATGAGAAAGCCTGACCTCGTGTTTGCAAAAGATGAGGAGGCGGTTGTGATCGATGTCACCGTCCGTTTTGAGCTTTCAAAGAATACCTTGTCAGATGCTGCCTCGCACAAAGTTTCGTACTATACCCCTCTTGGTGATCAAGTCAAAGTGCTGACGAAGGCTAGCAAGGTCACATTCTTTGGATTCCCTGTTGGGGCAAGAGGAAAGTGGCCCCTTGAGAATAACGAGGTACTTACCTCCCTGGGCCTGACCAAACCCAGAACGACATCACTGGCCAAGATGATTTCCCGCAGAACGCTGCTTTTCTCTCTTGATATTCTGAGAATGTTCTGTGGAAATTATGCGGTCTATGAACAGTCATAGACAACCTCCGAAACAAATAATAGTTTTGTTTTAAGATGTCATTTGTTTTAGATTGATTTTGTTATTTTCGAAGGTGAAGTCGGTTTTTATTTCATTTTACTATTTTCCACAATTTAGATTGTTATTTTCCAAGACGAAGTCTTGGTTCTTTTTTTTATTGTTAGTTTTTTTTTTTTTAACACGTCGTATTTGTTACTTTAGAGCTTAGAGGGGACTTTATTTTCGCCTTACTATTTTCTGCCTACAAAGAAGACTACAAATTAGCTTTATTTAAGATGTTTTAGATTAGATTTTTTTTTTTTTTCCCAAGGTGAAGTCTTGGTTTTTTTTTATTTTACTATTTTCCACAAAGAAGACTTTTCTTTTCTTTTAGATTTTGGTATTTTCCAAAACGAAGACTTGGTATTTTTTTTTGCTATTTTTTTACACGAAGCTTTATTCAAGAGTACTTATATAGATTAGACTTTGTTATTTTAATTCTTTATTTTTGGACTACATCAGTTCGAGAGTCCGGTAACTTACTATTTTCTGCCTACAAAGAAGATTACAAATAAGCTTTATTTAAGATGTTTTAGATTAGATTTTGTTATTTTCCACGGTGAAGTCTTGGTTTTTTTATTTTACTATTTTCCACAAAGAAGACTTTTCTTTTCTTTTAGATTTTGTTATTTTCCAAGACGAAGACTTGGTATTTTTTGCTATTTTTTTACAGGAAGCTTTATTCAAGAGCACTTATATAGATTAGACTTTGTTATTTTAATTCTTTATTTTTGCACTACATCAGTTCGAGAGAAGACTACAAACCAGCTTTATTTAAGATGTTTTAGATTAGATTTTGTTATTTTCCAAGGTGAAGTCTTGGTTTTTTTATTTTACTATTTTCCACAAAGAAGACTTTTCTTTTAGATTTTGTTATTTTCCAAGACGAAGACTTGGTATTTTTTTATTGCTATTTTTTTTACACGAAGCCTATTCAAGAGCACTTATATAGATTGGTCTTTGTTATTTTAATTCTTTATTTTTGGACTACATCAGTTCGAGAGTCCTGTAACTTACTATTTTCTGCCTACAAAGTAAGCTTTATTTAAGATGTTTTAGATTAGATTTTGTTATTTTTCAAGGTGAAGTCTTGGTCTTTTTATTTTACTATTTTCCACAAAGAAGACTTTTCTTTTCTTTTAGATTTTGTTATTTTCCAAGACGAAGACTTGGTTTTTTTATATTGCTATTTTTTTTTTACTGCTTTATTCAAGAGCGCTTATATAGATTAGACTTTGTTATTTTAATTCTTTATTTTTGGAATACATCAGTTCGAGAGTCCTGTAACGTACTATTTTCTGCCTACAAAGAAGACTACAGACAAGCTTTATTTAAGATGTTTTAGATTAGATTTTGTTATTTTCCAAGGTGAAGACTTGGTTTTTTTATTTTACTATTTTCCACAAAGAAGATTTTTCTTTTAGATTTTGTTATTTTCCAAGACGAAGACTTGGTATTTTTTTTTAGTGCTAGTTTTTTTTATATGTTACTTCAGAGCATAGAGAGGACTTTATTTTTACCTTACTATTTTCTGCCTTCAAAGAAGATTAAAAATAAGCTTTATTCAAGATTACTTATATAGATTAGACTTTGTTATTTTAATTCTTTATCTTTTTTGGAGTACATCAGTTCGAGAATCCGGTAACTTACCGA
>NW_027422984.1:1997500-2000000 GCF_048934315.1 Petromyzon marinus | reverse complement strand
TGGCGAGTCGACTCGAGAAATTAGCATACGTGTTGGTGTCTAACAGGGTGACCCCATGTCACCCCTGCTCTTCAATCTTGCCATGGACCCTTTGATATGCACCCTAGAGTCACACGGAGTTGGGTACTCCATTGATACCGACCACGTGACAGCTCTTGCGTTTGCTGATGATTTGGTGTTGGTGAGCGAATCTTGGGTTGGTATGGCCGCCAATCTAGCGATCTTGGAATCATTTTGTGGGCTATCGGGATTGGAGGTTCAGGCCAGAAAGTGCCAGGGCTTCATGATAAGCCCAACCAAAGATTCATATACGGTGAACAACTGCGACCCATGGACTATCAAAAATAAAGATGTCCATATGATCCAACCTGATGAATCAACGAAATACCTTGGTCTGAAAATTGGCCCTTGGACTGGCACTATACAGCCTGATCTACATTGTCAGCTAAAGACATGGATCTCGAAAATCGATGAGGCGCCTCTGAAGCCAACTCAGAAGGTTGAACTACTCAATGCCTATGCCCTACCCAGATTGTTATATCCTGCAGACCACTCGGACTGCAAGCAATCAACTCTCCGTGGGTTGGACCAAGAGATTAGAAAGGCGGTAAAAGGATGGCTCCACCTTCCCGCTTCAACTTGTGATGGACTGTTATATGCCAGAGCCCGAGACGGAGGCCTTGCCATCTTGAAACTGGAAAAAACAATCCCTTCGGTTCAAGTTAGAAGGCTGCAACGTATAGCAAACTCGTCCGATGCTATCACCCGTAATATTGTGTCCTCGCAGGGTATGGAGGAAGAATACCGTAATTTGTGGGTACGAGCAGGGGGTGACAGTGATGCAATCCCAACATTCGTTCTCAGGGACTCGGTGTCAAAAGAACCTGTATATCCGAGACCCTGCGATTGGAGGGAGCATGAATTTCAGAGATGGTGCGAAAAGCCGGTTCAAGGAAGGGGCATTGTAAACTTTGCGCATGATAGAATCAGTAATGCTTGGTTGAGGCCATGGTGCGGCTTTAAACAATGCTTCTTTATCGCAGCACTACAACTAAGGGCAAATATTTACCCAACAAGAGAAAGCTTGAACAGAGGCAGAGATGGGGCCTTACGTTCCTGCAGGAAATGCTCTGCCAGACTCGAGTCCCTTTCGCACATTCTCGGTCAATGTCCTGCAGTACAGAAAGCAAGAATTGCGCGACATAACAAGATCAGTAACATTCTGGCAGACGAAGTGGCTAGATTGGGCTGGTCTGTATACAAAGAGCCACGGTTCATATCCGAGACGGGAGAGATGAGAAAGCCTGACCTCGTGTTTGCAAAAGATGAGGAGGCGGTTGTGATCGATGTCACCGTCCGTTTTGAGCTTTCAAAGAATACCTTGTCAGATGCTGCCTCGCACAAAGTTTCGTACTATACCCCTCTTGGTGATCAAGTCAAAGTGCTGACGAAGGCTAGCAAGGTCACATTCTTTGGATTCCCGGTTGGGGCAAGAGGAAAGTGGCCCCTTGAGAATAACGAGGTACTTACCTCCCTGGGCCTGACCAAACCCAGAACGACATCACTGGCCAAGATGATTTCCCGCAGAACGCTGCTTTTCTCTCTTGATATTCTGAGAATGTTCTGTGGAAATTATGCGGTCTATGAACAGTCATAGACAACCTCCGAAACAAATAATAGTTTTGTTTTAAGATGTCATTTGTTTTAGATTGATTTTGTTATTTTCGAAGGTGAAGTCGGTTTTTATTTCATTTTACTATTTTCCACAATTTAGATTGTTATTTTCCAAGACGAAGTCTTGGTTCTTTTTTTTATTGTTAGTTTTTTTTTAACACGTCGTATTTGTTACTTTAGAGCTTAGAGGGGACTTTATTTTCGCCTTACTATTTTCTGCCTACAAAGAAGATTAAAAATAAGCTTTTTTTCAAGATGGTTTTGTTATTTTCCAAGGTGAAGTCTTGGTATTCTTATTTTACTATTTTCCATAAAGAAGACCTTTCTTTTAGATTTTGTTATTTTCCAAGACGAAGACTTGGTATTTTTATTATATTGCTATTTTTTACACGAAGCTTATTCAAGAGCACTTATATAGATTAGACTTTGTTATTTTAATTCTTTATTTTTGGACTACATCAGTTCGAGAGTCCTGTAACTTACTATTTTCTGCCTACAAAGAAGATTACAAATAAGCTTTATTTAAGATGTTTTAGATTAGATTTTGTTATTTTCCAAGGTGAAGTCTTGGTTTTTTTTATTTTGCTATTTTCCACAAAGAAGACTTTTCTTTTCTTTTAGATTTTGTTATTTTCCAAGACGAAGACTTGGTATTTTTTTGCTATTTTTTTACAGGAAGCTTTATTCAAGAGCACTTATATAGATTAGACTTTGTTATTTTAATTCTTTATTTTTGCACTACATCAGTTCGAGAGAAGACTACAAACCAGCTTTATTTAAGATGTTTTAGATTAGATTTTGTTATTTTCCAAGGTGAAGTCTTGGT
>NW_027422984.1:1977500-1980000 GCF_048934315.1 Petromyzon marinus | reverse complement strand
GCGTGGATTCTGCCTCTTGAAAAGCCCATTAACTTCTCCCTCCTGAAAGGAGAGAGTCGTTTCTGTAGTATGGGTGGGGGATGGGGCCTCTTGGGTGGGAAGGGGTGGTTCAGGACAGTCCAATTGTCTTTCAAATCTACGGTAGAACTCGTTCAGGTCGTTGGCTAGGCGGGAGTCGTTAGTGGTGTGGGGCGCTCTGGGTTTGTAGTTGGTGATGTGCCTGAGCCCTTTGGCAGACAGAAGCAGCGTCGTTAGTAGAGAACTGGTGTTTTAGTGTCTCTGAGTACAGTCGTTTAGCCTCTCTCACCGCTTTGCTAAACCTGTTCTTCGACTCCTTGAATCTGTCTCTATCCCCACTCCTAAACGCTTCCTCCTTCTCCAACCTCAACCTTTTGAGCTTTGCTGAGAACCAGGGCTTGTTGTTGTTAAAGTTCACCCTGGTACGTGTTGGGATACAGCAGTCCTCACAGAAGCTGATGTACACAGCCTCTGTGAGTTCATCCAGACTATTGGTAGCAGTCGTGAACATATCCCAGTCAGTACAGTCTAAGCACGCCCGCAAATCTTCCACAGCCTCACTGGTCCACTGTTTAGATGTCCTCACAGCAGGTTTACAGAGTTTTAGTTGCTGCCTGTATGCACGAATCAGGTGGACCAAGGGAGTTCTGTGCGAGCCGAACAGCCCCGTGACCCACAAGAGAAACATCCCCGCCAAATTCGAGCGTTTGACGGGGTCTATCCGTGAAAAAATATTCACGTTTTTGAGTGCACATGCATTTCTGCTGCAAATGCCTCTGGAAGTTTCATGCCGTTCGTATGCCAATTGTGGCAACACGAAAATGACCCGTTTTCCCATTCCGAGGGATTTCTGTGCGACCCTAACAGCCCCGTGAGCCACAAGAGACACATCCCCGCCAATTTCTAGCGTTTCACGGGGTCTATCCGTGAAAAATATAGACGTTTTTGAGTGCACATGCATTTCTGCTGCAGATGCCTCTGGAAGTTTCATGCCGTTCGTACGCAATGTGGCAGCACGAAAATGACCCCTTTTCCCATTCCGAGGGATTTCTGTGCGACCCTAACTAACAGCGCCCGTGAGCCACAAGAGAGACATCCCCGCCAATTTATAGCGTTTCACGGGGTCTATCCGTGAAAAATATAGACGTTTTTGAGTGCACATGCATTCCTGCTGCAAATGCCTCTGGAAGTTTCATGCCGTTCCTATGCAATGTGGCCACACAAAAATGACCCGTTTTCCCATTCCGAGGCATTTCTGTGCGACCCTAACAGCCCCGTGAGCCACAAGAGAGACATCCCCGCCAACTTCTAGCGTTTGACGGGGTCTATGCGTGAAAAATATTAAAATTTTTGAGTGCACGTGCCTTTCTGCTGCAAATGCCTCTGGAAGTTTCATGGCGTTCCTATGCAATGTGGCAACACGAAAATGACCCCTTTTCCCATTCCGAGGGAGTTCTGTGCCACCCTAACAGCCCCGTGAGCCACAAGAGACACATCCCCGCCAATTTCTAGCGTTTCACGGGGTCTATCCGTGAAACATATAGAAGTTTTTGAGTGCACATGCATTCCTGCTGCAAATGCCTCTGGAAGTTTCATGCGGTTCGTACGCAATGTGGCAACACGAAAATGACCCGTTTTCCCATTCCCAGGGATTTCTGTGCGACCCGAACAGCCCCGTGAGCCACAAGAGACACATCCCCGCCAATTTCTAGCGTTTCACGGGGTCTATCCGTGAAAAATATCAATTTTTTTTTGACTGCACATGCATTTCTGCTGCAAATGCCTCTGGAAGTTGCATGCGGTTCGCATGCAATGTGGCGACACGAAAATGACCCGTTTTCCCATTCCGAGGGATTTCTGTGCCACCCTAACAGCCCCGTGAGCCACAAGAGAGACATCCCCGCCAATTTCTAGCGTATCACGGGGTCTATCCGTGAGAAATATTCACTTTTTTGAGTGCACATGCATTCCTGCTGCAAATGCCTCTGGAAGTTTCATGCGGTTCGTATGCAATGTGGCGACACGAAAATGACCCGTTTTCCCATTCCGAGGGATTTCTGTGCCACCCTAACAGCCCCGTGAGCCACAAGAGAGACATCCCCGCCCACTTCTAGCGTTTCACGGGGTCTCTCCGTGAAAAATATCACATTTTTTGAGTGCACATGCATTCCTGCTGCAAATGCCTCTGGAAGTTTCATGCGGTTCGCATGCAATGTGGCGACACGAAAATGACCCGTTTTTTCCCATTCCGAGGGATTTCTGTGCCACCCTAACAGCCCCGTGAGCCACAAGAGACACATCCCCGCCAATTTCTAGCGTTTCACGGGGTCTATCCGTGAAAAATATTCAATTTTTTGACTGCACATGCATTTCTGCTGCAAATGCCTCTGGAAGTTTCATGCGGTTCGCATGCAATGTGGCGACACGAAAATGACCCGTTTTCCCATTCCGAGGGATTTCTGTGCCACCCTAACAGCCCCGT
>NW_027422984.1:1952500-1955000 GCF_048934315.1 Petromyzon marinus | reverse complement strand
GTCGTTTCTGTAGTATGGGTGGGGGATGGGGCCTCTTGGGTGGGAAGGGGTGGTTCAGGACAGTCCAATTGTCTTTCAAATCTACGGTAGAACTCGTTCAGGTCGTTGGCTAGGCGGGAGTCGTTAGTGGTGTGGGGCGCTCTGGGTTTGTAGTTGGTGATGTGCCTGAGCCCTTTGGCAGACAGAAGCAGCGTCGTTAGTAGAGAACTGGTGTTTTAGTGTCTCTGAGTACAGTCGTTTAGCCTCTCTCACCGCTTTGCTAAACCTGTTCTTCGACTCCTTGAATCTGTCTCTATCCCCACTCCTAAACGCTTCCTCCTTCTCCAACCTCAACCTTTTGAGCTTTGCTGAGAACCAGGGCTTGTTGTTGTTAAAGTTCACCCTGGTACGTGTTGGGATACAGCAGTCCTCACAGAAGCTGATGTACACAGCCTCTGTGAGTTCATCCAGACTATTGGTAGCAGTCGTGAACATATCCCAGTCAGTACAGTCTAAGCACGCCCGCAAATCTTCCACAGCCTCACTGGTCCACTGTTTAGATGTCCTCACAGCAGGTTTACAGAGTTTTAGTTGCTGCCTGTATGCACGAATCAGGTGGACCAAGGGAGTTCTGTGCGAGCCGAACAGCCCCGTGACCCACAAGAGAAACATCCCCGCCAAATTCGAGCGTTTGACGGGGTCTATCCGTGAAAAAATATTCACGTTTTTGAGTGCACATGCATTTCTGCTGCAAATGCCTCTGGAAGTTTCATGCCGTTCGTATGCCAATTGTGGCAACACGAAAATGACCCGTTTTCCCATTCCGAGGGATTTCTGTGCGACCCTAACAGCCCCGTGAGCCACAAGAGACACATCCCCGCCAATTTCTAGCGTTTCACGGGGTCTATCCGTGAAAAATATAGACGTTTTTGAGTGCACATGCATTTCTGCTGCAGATGCCTCTGGAAGTTTCATGCCGTTCGTACGCAATGTGGCAACACGAAAATGACCCCTTTTCCCATTCCGAGGGATTTCTGTGCGACCCTAACTAACAGCGCCCGTGAGCCACAAGAGAGACATCCCCGCCAATTTATAGCGTTTCACGGGGTCTATCCGTGAAAAATATAGACGTTTTTGAGTGCACATGCATTCCTGCTGCAAATGCCTCTGGAAGTTTCATGCCGTTCCTATGCAATGTGGCCACACAAAAATGACCCGTTTTCCCATTCCGAGGCATTTCTGTGCGACCCTAACAGCCCCGTGAGCCACAAGAGAGACATCCCCGCCAACTTCTAGCGTTTGACGGGGTCTATGCGTGAAAAATATTAAAATTTTTGAGTGCACGTGCCTTTCTGCTGCAAATGCCTCTGGAAGTTTCATGGCGTTCCTATGCAATGTGGCAACACGAAAATGACCCCTTTTCCCATTCCGAGGGAGTTCTGTGCCACCCTAACAGCCCCGTGAGCCACAAGAGACACATCCCCGCCAATTTCTAGCGTTTCACGGGGTCTATCCGTGAAACATATAGACGTTTTTGAGTGCACATGCATTTCTGCTGCAGATGCCTCTGGAAGTTTCATGCCGTTCGTACGCAATGTGGCAACACGAAAATGACCCCTTTTCCCATTCCGAGGGATTTCTGTGCGACCCTAACTAACAGCGCCCGTGAGCCACAAGAGAGACATCCCCGCCAATTTATAGCGTTTCACGGGGTCTATCCGTGAAAAATATAGACGTTTTTGAGTGCACATGCATTCCTGCTGCAAATGCCTCTGGAAGTTTCATGCCGTTCCTATGCAATGTGGCCACACAAAAATGACCCGTTTTCCCATTCCGAGGCATTTCTGTGCGACCCTAACAGCCCCGTGAGCCACAAGAGAGACATCCCCGCCAACTTCTAGCGTTTGACGGGGTCTATGCGTGAAAAATATTAAAATTTTTGAGTGCACGTGCCTTTCTGCTGCAAATGCCTCTGGAAGTTTCATGGCGTTCCTATGCAATGTGGCAACACGAAAATGACCCCTTTTCCCATTCCGAGGGAGTTCTGTGCCACCCTAACAGCCCCGTGAGCCACAAGAGACACATCCCCGCCAATTTCTAGCGTTTCACGGGGTCTATCCGTGAAACATATAGAAGTTTTTGAGTGCACATGCATTCCTGCTGCAAATGCCTCTGGAAGTTTCATGCGGTTCGTACGCAATGTGGCAACACGAAAATGACCCGTTTTCCCATTCCCAGGGATTTCTGTGCGACCCGAACAGCCCCGTGAGCCACAAGAGACACATCCCCGCCAATTTCTAGCGTTTCACGGGGTCTATCCGTGAAAAATATCAATTTTTTTTTGACTGCACATGCATTTCTGCTGCAAATGCCTCTGGAAGTTGCATGCGGTTCGCATGCAATGTGGCGACACGAAAATGACCCGTTTTCCCATTCCGAGGGATTTCTGTGCCACCCTAACAGCCCCGTGAGCCACAAGAGAGACATCCCCGCCAATTTCTAGCGTATCACGGGGTCTATC
>NW_027422984.1:1940000-1945000 GCF_048934315.1 Petromyzon marinus | reverse complement strand
ATTAAAAGTCTAGTTGAGTCGGATGACTCTTCAGATGACTTTACAGAGGATGATGAGGATGTGGAGGAGTCCTTCCTCGACATATCGGCTGAGGAACCCGTGTTGGGAAAGTTTCCCATTGACACCAAGGGAACTATCACGGTTGTACTGCCTAGTCTGGAGTATATATGCGTTATCTGTAAACAACACATGGGCAAAGCATCCGAACTTGTTGCACATTTTAACATCAAACACAGAGACATTCCTCTGGTGTTTAAGTGCGCTAAATGTGACAAAACCAACTCAAACCACCGATCGATTGCCTGTCATGCCCCCAAATGTGGGGGAATAAAGTTAACTGAGGAAAGCTTACCAATGGTCTGTGAATGTTGCCAGGCACGCTTTGCGACTCTAAGTGGCCTTTCGCAGCACAAGAGGCATGCTCACCCAGTCACCCGTAATGAGGAAAGGATTAAAGATGGTATAAAGGGTACCTCGCAGAGAGGGGTACACCGTAGCTGCTGGTCTTTGAAGGAAGTAGAACAGCTGGCCCTTCTAGAGTTGCAGTTTCAGGGGAAAAAGAATATCAATAAGATCATTGCTGAAGCGCTTGGGACTAAGACCAACAAGCAAGTCTCTGACAAGAGACGGGACCTAAGTAAAAAGACAGGGGCCCCCATGTCAGACAGCTTACATTTTTCTTCTAGGCCTCTTGAGACATTGTCTCCCCCACCAAATGTAACAACGGGGACTTCATCCATACTCGCTCAAGCAGCTGAGCGGCTTACGAATGAGAATTCTGGGACCCTGGAAAAGCCTGCAATGGAGGCAATAAAGGCTTGGCTTAACGGCGAGGGCCAACATGATGCCCTTGTAGAAACTGCCACAGCATTGATGCTTTGTCCGATGAGATTGGTGAAAAACAAAGGCAAACGTTCAAAACCCGAGAACGACATTATTAAACCCAGGATATTACCCACACGATCTTGGATGAAGAAGAGAGCGGAAAAACGAGGAAGCTTCATGAAGCACCAGAAGCTCTTCTTTAAGAACCGCTCTCTTCTTGCGTCCTTAGTCCTGGATGGCACTGAACGTCATGAATGCCTAATCCCGAACGCAGATGTATATCGTTTTTACTGCGAAAAATGGGAGAAGGTGTTGCCATTCAATGGCCTGGGCCAATTTAAGTCATCAGGTGTTGCAAATAACGAATACTTTGAGCCCCTAATTTCGGTGGAGGAAGTTCAGACTGCCATACGGGCCATTAAACCAACGTCAGCAGCTGGGCCAGATGGCCTAACAAGGGCTGCAATCTGTGCTGCCGACCCCGAGGGTCGGACACTGACAGCCCTATTTAATGCATGGATGATTACAGGAATTATTCCCAAAGAGTTGAAAAAGAATAGGACGATTCTTATTCCTAAGGTTATGGATGATGAAAAGCTGAAAGAATTGGGGAACTGGAGACCAATAACGATTGGTTCAATGATTCTGAGATTATTTTCCAGAATAATGACTGCACGTCTTGCTCGTGCTTGTCCCTTAAACCCAAGGCAGCGTGGTTTTATAGCGGCATCTGGCTGCTCTGAAAATCGTAAGGTGCTACAGGACCTTATGAGACACGCTAAGAAATTGCACAGGCCGTTGGCTGTCATGTTCATCGACATAGCGAAAGCTTTTGACTCGGTTTCGCATGCTCATATTTTATGGGTGTTAACGCACAAGAAAGTAGATGACCACGTGGTGGGCATCATCCAGAACGCCTACGATCGGTGTACGACCTCGTTCAAAAGCAATGGCGAGTCGACTCGAGAAATTAGCATACGTGTTGGTGTCAAACAGGGTGACCCCATGTCACCCCTGCTCTTCAATCTTGCCATGGACCCTTTGATATGCACCCTAGAGTCACACGGAGTTGGGTACTCCATTGATACCGACCACGTGACAGCTCTTGCGTTTGCTGATGATTTGGTGTTGGTGAGCGAATCTTGGGTTGGTATGGCCGCCAATCTAGCGATCTTGGAATCATTTTGTGGGCTATCGGGATTGGAGGTTCAGGCCAGAAAGTGCCAGGGCTTCATGATAAGCCCAACCAAAGATTCATATACGGTGAACAACTGCGACCCATGGACTATCAAAAATAAAGATGTCCATATGATCCAACCTGATGAATCAACGAAATACCTTGGTCTGAAAATTGGCCCTTGGACTGGCACTATACAGCCTGATCTACATTGTCAGCTAAAGACATGGATCTCGAAAATCGATGAGGCGCCTCTGAAGCCAACTCAGAAGGTTGAACTACTCAATGCCTATGCCCTACCCAGATTGTTATATCCTGCAGACCACTCGGACTGCAAGCAATCAACTCTCCGTGGGTTGGACCAAGAGATTAGAAAGGCGGTAAAAGGATGGCTCCACCTTCCCGCTTCAACTTGTGATGGACTGTTATATGCCAGAGCCCGAGACGGAGGCCTTGCCATCTTGAAACTGGAAAAAACAATCCCTTCGGTTCAAGTTAGAAGGCTGCAACGTATAGCAAACTCGTCCGATGCTATCACCCGTAATATTGTGTCCTCGCAGGGTATGGAGGAAGAATACCGTAATTTGTGGGTACGAGCAGGGGGTGACAGTGATGCAATCCCAACATTCGTTCTCAGGGACTCGGTGTCAAAAGAACCTGTATATCCGAGACCCTGCGATTGGAGGGAGCATGAATTTCAGAGATGGTGCGAAAAGCCGGTTCAAGGAAGGGGCATTGTAAACTTTGCGCATGATAGAATCAGTAATGCTTGGTTGAGGCCATGGTGCGGCTTTAAACAATGCTTCTTTATCGCAGCACTACAACTAAGGGCAAATATTTACCCAACAAGAGAAAGCTTGAACAGAGGCAGAGATGGGGCCCTACGTTCCTGCAGGAAATGCTCTGCCAGACTCGAGTCCCTTTCGCACATTCTCGGTCAATGTCCTGCAGTACAGAAAGCAAGAATTGCGCGACATAACAAGATCAGTAACATTCTGGCAGACGAAGCGGCTAGATTGGGCTGGTCTGTATACAAAGAGCCACGGTTCATATCCGAGACGGGAGAGATGAGAAAGCCTGACCTCGTGTTTGCAAAAGATGAGGAGGCGGTTGTGATCGATGTCACCGTCCGTTTTGAGCTTTCAAAGAATACCTTGTCAGATGCTGCCTCGCACAAAGTTTCGTACTATACCCCTCTTGGTGATCAAGTCAAAGTGCTGACGAAGGCTAGCAAGGTCACATTCTTTGGATTCCCGGTTGGGGCAAGAGGAAAGTGGCCCCTTGAGAATAACGAGGTACTTACCTCCCTGGGCCTGACCAAACCCAGAACGACATCACTGGCCAAGATGATTTCCCGCAGAACGCTGCTTTTCTCTCTTGATATTCTGAGAATGTTCTGTGGAAATTATGCGGTCTATGAACAGTCATAGACAACCTCCGAAACAAATAATAGTTTTGTTTTAAGATGTCATTTGTTTTAGATTGATTTTGTTATTTTCGAAGGTGAAGTCGGTTTTTATTTCATTTTACTATTTTCCACAATTTAGATTGTTATTTTCCAAGACGGAGTCTTGGTTCTTTTTTTTATTGTTAGTTTTTTTTTTTAACACGTCGTATTTGTTACTTTAGAGCTTAGAGGGGACTTTATTTTCGCCTTACTATTTTCTGCCTACAAAGAAGATTAAAAATAAGCTTTTTTCAAGATGGTTTTGTTATTTTCCAAGGTGAAGTCTTGGTATTCTTATTTTACTATTTTCCATAAAGAAGACCTTTCTTTTAGATTTTGTTATTTTCCAAGACGAAGACTTGGTATTTTTATTATATTGCTATGTTTTACACGAAGCTTATTCAAGAGCACTTATATAGATTAGACTTTGTTATTTTAATTCTTTATTTTTGGACTACATCAGTTCGAGAGTCCTGTAACTTACTATTTTCTGCCTACAAAGAAGATTAGAAATAAGCTTTATTTAAGATGTTTTAGATTAGATTTTGTTATTTTCCAAGGTGAAGTCTTGGTTTTTTTTATTTTACTATTTTCCACAAAGAAGACTTTTCTTTTCTTTTAGATTTTGTTATTTTCCAAGACGAAGACTTGGTATTTTTTTTTTGGTATTTTTTACAGGAAGCTTTATTCAAGAGCACTTATATAGATTAGACTTTGTTATTTTAATTCTTTATTTTTGCACTACATCAGTTCGAGAGAAGACTACAAACCAGCTTTATTTAAGATGTTTTAGATTAGATTTTGTTATTTTCCAAGGTGAAGTCTTGGTTTTTTATTTTACTATTTTCCACAAAGAAGACTTTTCTTTTAGATTTTGTTATTTTCCAAGACGAAGACTTGGTATTTTTTTATTGCTATTTTTTTACACGAAGCCTATTCAAGAGCACTTATATAGATTAGACTTTGTTATTTTAATTCTTTATTTTTGGACTACATCAGTTCGAGAGTCCTGTAACTTACTATTTTCTGCCTACAAAGAAGATTACAAATAAGCTTTATTTAAGATGTTTTAGATTAGATTTAGTTATTTTCCAAGGTGAAGTCTTGGTTTTTTTTATTTTACTATTTTCCACAAAGAAGACTTCTTTTCTTTTAGATTTTGTTATTTTCCAAGACAAAGACTTGGTTTTTTTTATATTGCTATTTTTTTTTTACACTGCTTTATTCAAGAGCGCTTATATAGATTAGACTTTGTTATTTTAATTCTTTATTTTTGGAATACATCAGTTTCAGAGTCCTGTAACGTACTATTTTCTGCCTACAAAGAAGACTACAGACAAGCTTTATTTAAGATGTTTTAGATTAGATTTTGTTATTTTCCAAGGTGAAGACTTGGTTTTTTTATTTTACTATTTTCCACAAAGAAGATTTTTCTTTTAGATTTTGTTATTTTCCAAGACGAAGACTTGGTATTTTTTTTTATTGCTAGTTTTTTTTATATGTTACTTCAGAGCATAGAGAGGACTTTATTTTTACCTTACTATTTTCTGC
>NW_027422984.1:1882500-1885000 GCF_048934315.1 Petromyzon marinus | reverse complement strand
GCCTCTTGGGTGGGAAGGGGTGGTTCAGGACAGTCCAATTGTCTTTCAAATCTACGGTAGAACTCGTTCAGGTCGTTGGCTAGGCGGGAGTCGTTAGTGGTGTGGGGCGCTCTGGGTTTGTAGTTGGTGATGTGCCTGAGCCCTTTGGCAGACAGAAGCAGCGTCGTTAGTAGAGAACTGGTGTTTTAGTGTCTCTGAGTACAGTCGTTTAGCCTCTCTCACCGCTTTGCTAAACCTGTTCTTCGACTCCTTGAATCTGTCTCTATCCCCACTCCTAAACGCTTCCTCCTTCTCCAACCTCAACCTTTTGAGCTTTGCTGAGAACCAGGGCTTGTTGTTGTTAAAGTTCACCCTGGTACGTGTTGGGATACAGCAGTCCTCACAGAAGCTGATGTACACAGCCTCTGTGAGTTCATCCAGACTATTGGTAGCAGTCGTGAACATATCCCAGTCAGTACAGTCTAAGCACGCCCGCAAATCTTCCACAGCCTCACTGGTCCACTGTTTAGATGTCCTCACAGCAGGTTTACAGAGTTTTAGTTGCTGCCTGTATGCACGAATCAGGTGGACCAAGGGAGTTCTGTGCGAGCCGAACAGCCCCATGACCCACAAGAGAAACATCCCCGCCAAATTCGAGCATTTGACGGGGTCTATCCGTGAAAAAATATTCACGTTTTTGAGTGCACATGCATTTCTGCTGCAAATGCCTCTGGAAGTTTCATGCCGTTCGTATGCCAATTGTGGCAACACGAAAATGACCCGTTTTCCCATTCCGAGGGATTTCTGTGCGACCCTAACAGCCCCGTGAGCCACAAGAGACACATCCCCGCCAATTTCTAGCGTTTCACGGGGTCTATCCGTGAAAAATATAGACGTTTTTGAGTGCACATGCATTTCTGCTGCAGATGCCTCTGGAAGTTTCATGCCGTTCGTACGCAATGTGGCAACACGAAAATGACCCCTTTTCCCATTCCGAGGGATTTCTGTGCGACCCTAACTAACAGCGCCCGTGAGCCACAAGAGAGACATCCCCGCCAATTTATAGCGTTTCACGGGGTCTATCCGTGAAAAATATAGACGTTTTTGAGTGCACATGCATTCCTGCTGCAAATGCCTCTGGAAGTTTCATGCCGTTCCTATGCAATGTGGCCACACAAAAATGACCCGTTTTCCCATTCCGAGGCATTTCTGTGCGACCCTAACAGCCCCGTGAGCCACAAGAGAGACATCCCCGCCAACTTCTAGCGTTTGACGGGGTCTATGCGTGAAAAATATTAAAATTTTTGAGTGCACGTGCCTTTCTGCTGCAAATGCCTCTGGAAGTTTCATGGCGTTCCTATGCAATGTGGCAACACGAAAATGACCCCTTTTCCCATTCCGAGGGAGTTCTGTGCCACCCTAACAGCCCCGTGAGCCACAAGAGACACATCCCCGCCAATTTCTAGCGTTTCACGGGGTCTATCCGTGAAAAATATAGACGTTTTTGAGTGCACATGCATTTCTGCTGCAGATGCCTCTGGAAGTTTCATGCCGTTCGTACGCAATGTGGCAACACGAAAATGACCCCTTTTCCCATTCCGAGGGATTTCTGTGCGACCCTAACTAACAGCGCCCGTGAGCCACAAGAGAGACATCCCCGCCAATTTATAGCGTTTCACGGGGTCTATCCGTGAAAAATATAGACGTTTTTGAGTGCACATGCATTCCTGCTGCAAATGCCTCTGGAAGTTTCATGCCGTTCCTATGCAATGTGGCCACACAAAAATGACCCGTTTTCCCATTCCGAGGCATTTCTGTGCGACCCTAACAGCCCCGTGAGCCGCAAGAGAGACATCCCCGCCAACTTCTAGCGTTTGACGGGGTCTATGCGTGAAAAATATTAAAATTTTTGAGTGCACGTGCCTTTCTGCTGCAAATGCCTCTGGAAGTTTCATGGCGTTCCTATGCAATGTGGCAACACGAAAATGACCCCTTTTCCCATTCCGAGGGAGTTCTGTGCCACCCTAACAGCCCCGTGAGCCACAAGAGACACATCCCCGCCAATTTCTAGCGTTTCACGGGGTCTATCCGTGAAACATATAGAAGTTTTTGAGTGCACATGCATTCCTGCTGCAAATGCCTCTGGAAGTTTCATGCGGTTCGTATGCAATGTGGCGACACGAAAATGACCCGTTTTCCCATTCCGAGGGATTTCTGTGCCACCCTAACAGCCCCGTGAGCCACAAGAGAGACATCCCCGCCCACTTCTAGCGTTTCACGGGGTCTCTCCGTGAAAAATATCACATTTTTTGAGTGCACATGCATTCCTGCTGCAAATGCCTCTGGAAGTTTCATGCGGTTCGCATGCAATGTGGCGACACGAAAATGACCCGTTTTTTCCCATTCCGAGGGATTTCTGTGCCACCCTAACAGCCCCGTGAGCCACAAGAGACACATCCCCGCCAATTTCTAGCGTTTCACGGGGTCTATCCGTGAAAAATATTCAATTTTTTGACTGCAC
>NW_027422984.1:1870000-1872500 GCF_048934315.1 Petromyzon marinus | reverse complement strand
ACTCCTAAACGCTTCCTCCTTCTCCAACCTCAACCTTTTGAGCTTTGCTGAGAACCAGGGCTTGTTGTTGTTAAAGTTCACCCTGGTACGTGTTGGGATACAGCAGTCCTCACAGAAGCTGATGTACACAGCCTCTGTGAGTTCATCCAGACTATTGGTAGCAGTCGTGAACATATCCCAGTCAGTACAGTCTAAGCACGCCCGCAAATCTTCCACAGCCTCACTGGTCCACTGTTTAGATGTCCTCACAGCAGGTTTACAGAGTTTTAGTTGCTGCCTGTATGCACGAATCAGGTGGACCAAGGGAGTTCTGTGCGAGCCGAACAGCCCCGTGACCCACAAGAGAAACATCCCCGCCAAATTCGAGCGTTTGACGGGGTCTATCCGTGAAAAAATATTCACGTTTTTGAGTGCACATGCATTTCTGCTGCAAATGCCTCTGGAAGTTTCATGCCGTTCGTATGCCAATTGTGGCAACACGAAAATGACCCGTTTTCCCATTCCGAGGGATTTCTGTGCGACCCTAACAGCCCCGTGAGCCACAAGAGACACATCCCCGCCAATTTCTAGCGTTTCACGGGGTCTATCCGTGAAAAATATAGACGTTTTTGAGTGCACATGCATTTCTGCTGCAGATGCCTCTGGAAGTTTCATGCCGTTCGTACGCAATGTGGCAACACGAAAATGACCCCTTTTCCCATTCCGAGGGATTTCTGTGCGACCCTAACTAACAGCGCCCGTGAGCCACAAGAGAGACATCCCCGCCAATTTATAGCGTTTCACGGGGTCTATCCGTGAAAAATATAGACGTTTTTGAGTGCACATGCATTCCTGCTGCAAATGCCTCTGGAAGTTTCATGCCGTTCCTATGCAATGTGGCCACACAAAAATGACCCGTTTTCCCATTCCGAGGCATTTCTGTGCGACCCTAACAGCCCCGTGAGCCACAAGAGAGACATCCCCGCCAACTTCTAGCGTTTGACGGGGTCTATGCGTGAAAAATATTAAAATTTTTGAGTGCACGTGCCTTTCTGCTGCAAATGCCTCTGGAAGTTTCATGGCGTTCCTATGCAATGTGGCAACACGAAAATGACCCCTTTTCCCATTCCGAGGGAGTTCTGTGCCACCCTAACAGCCCCGTGAGCCACAAGAGACACATCCCCGCCAATTTCTAGCGTTTCACGGGGTCTATCCGTGAAACATATAGAAGTTTTTGAGTGCACATGCATTCCTGCTGCAAATGCCTCTGGAAGTTTCATGCGGTTCGTACGCAATGTGGCAACACGAAAATGACCCGTTTTCCCATTCCCAGGGATTTCTGTGCGACCCGAACAGCCCCGTGAGCCACAAGAGACACATCCCCGCCAATTTCTAGCGTTTCACGGGGTCTATCCGTGAAAAATATCAATTTTTTTTTGACTGCACATGCATTTCTGCTGCAAATGCCTCTGGAAGTTGCATGCGGTTCGCATGCAATGTGGCGACACGAAAATGACCCGTTTTCCCATTCCGAGGGATTTCTGTGCCACCCTAACAGCCCCGTGAGCCACAAGAGAGACATCCCCGCCAATTTCTAGCGTATCACGGGGTCTATCCGTGAGAAATATTCACTTTTTTGAGTGCACATGCATTCCTGCTGCAAATGCCTCTGGAAGTTTCATGCGGTTCGTATGCAATGTGGCGACACGAAAATGACCCGTTTTCCCATTCCGAGGGATTTCTGTGCCACCCTAACAGCCCCGTGAGCCACAAGAGAGACATCCCCGCCCACTTCTAGCGTTTCACGGGGTCTCTCCGTGAAAAATATCACATTTTTTGAGTGCACATGCATTCCTGCTGCAAATGCCTCTGGAAGTTTCATGCGGTTCGCATGCAATGTGGCGACACGAAAATGACCCGTTTTTTCCCATTCCGAGGGATTTCTGTGCCACCCTAACAGCCCCGTGAGCCACAAGAGACACATCCCCGCCAATTTCTAGCGTTTCACGGGGTCTATCCGTGAAAAATATTCAATTTTTTGACTGCACATGCATTTCTGCTGCAAATGCCTCTGGAAGTTTCATGCGGTTCGCATGCAATGTGGCGACACGAAAATGACCCGTTTTCCCATTCCGAGGGATTTCTGTGCCACCCTAACAGCCCCGTGAGCCACAAGAGAGACATCGCCGCCAATTTCTAGCGTTTCACGGGGTCTATCCGTGAAAAATATTCACTTTTTTGACTGCACATGCATTCCTGCTGCAAATGCCTCTGGAAGTTTCATGCCGTTCGCATGCAATGTGGCAACACGAAAATGACCCGTTTTCCCATTCCGAGGGATTTCTGTGCCACCCTAACAGCCCCGTGAGCCACAAGAGACACATCCCCGCCAATTTCTAGCGTTTCACGGGGTCTATCCGTAAAAATGTAGCACGCACCAAAACGAGAAAAGATTTCCATCGCACCTGCACTATTGTATGGACAATGGTAACCTCATGTGAGGACGAAGTGGTGTGCCGGC
>NW_027422984.1:1832500-1835000 GCF_048934315.1 Petromyzon marinus | reverse complement strand
CTCTGGGTTTGTAGTTGGTGATGTGCCTGAGCCCTTTGGCAGACAGAAGCAGCGTCGTTAGTAGAGAACTGGTGTTTTAGTGTCTCTGAGTACAGTCGTTTAGCCTCTCTCACCGCTTTGCTAAACCTGTTCTTCGACTCCTTGAATCTGTCTCTATCCCCACTCCTAAACGCTTCCTCCTTCTCCAACCTCAACCTTTTGAGCTTTGCTGAGAACCAGGGCTTGTTGTTGTTAAAGTTCACCCTGGTACGTGTTGGGATACAGCAGTCCTCACAGAAGCTGATGTACACAGCCTCTGTGAGTTCATCCAGACTATTGGTAGCAGTCGTGAACATATCCCAGTCAGTACAGTCTAAGCACGCCCGCAAATCTTCCACAGCCTCACTGGTCCACTGTTTAGATGTCCTCACAGCAGGTTTACAGAGTTTTAGTTGCTGCCTGTATGCACGAATCAGGTGGACCAAGGGAGTTCTGTGCGAGCCGAACAGCCCCGTGACCCACAAGAGAAACATCCCCGCCAAATTCGAGCGTTTGACGGGGTCTATCCGTGAAAAAATATTCACGTTTTTGAGTGCACATGCATTTCTGCTGCAAATGCCTCTGGAAGTTTCATGCCGTTCGTATGCCAATTGTGGCAACACGAAAATGACCCGTTTTCCCATTCCGAGGGATTTCTGTGCGACCCTAACAGCCCCGTGAGCCACAAGAGACACATCCCCGCCAATTTCTAGCGTTTCACGGGGTCTATCCGTGAAAAATATAGACGTTTTTGAGTGCACATGCATTTCTGCTGCAGATGCCTCTGGAAGTTTCATGCCGTTCGTACGCAATGTGGCAACACGAAAATGACCCCTTTTCCCATTCCGAGGGATTTCTGTGCGACCCTAACTAACAGCGCCCGTGAGCCACAAGAGAGACATCCCCGCCAATTTATAGCGTTTCACGGGGTCTATCCGTGAAAAATATAGACGTTTTTGAGTGCACATGCATTCCTGCTGCAAATGCCTCTGGAAGTTTCATGCCGTTCCTATGCAATGTGGCCACACAAAAATGACCCGTTTTCCCATTCCGAGGCATTTCTGTGCGACCCTAACAGCCCCGTGAGCCACAAGAGAGACATCCCCGCCAACTTCTAGCGTTTGACGGGGTCTATGCGTGAAAATATTAAAATTTTTGAGTGCACGTGCCTTTCTGCTGCAAATGCCTCTGGAAGTTTCATGGCGTTCCTATGCAATGTGGCAACACGAAAATGACCCCTTTTCCCATTCCGAGGGAGTTCTGTGCCACCCTAACAGCCCCGTGAGCCACAAGAGACACATCCCCGCCAATTTCTAGCGTTTCACGGGGTCTATCCGTGAAACATATAGAAGTTTTTGAGTGCACATGCATTCCTGCTGCAAATGCCTCTGGAAGTTTCATGCGGTTCGTACGCAATGTGGCAACACGAAAATGACCCGTTTTCCCATTCCCAGGGATTTCTGTGCGACCCGAACAGCCCCGTAAGCCACAAGAGACACATCCCCGCCAATTTCTAGCGTTTCACGGGGTCTATCCGTGAAAAATATCAATTTTTTTTTGACTGCACATGCATTTCTGCTGCAAATGCCTCTGGAAGTTGCATGCGGTTCGCATGCAATGTGGCGACACGAAAATGACCCGTTTTCCCATTCCGAGGGATTTCTGTGCCACCCTAACAGCCCCGTGAGCCACAAGAGAGACATCCCCGCCAATTTCTAGCGTATCACGGGGTCTATCCGTGAGAAATATTCACTTTTTTGAGTGCACATGCATTCCTGCTGCAAATGCCTCTGGAAGTTTCATGCGGTTCGTATGCAATGTGGCGACACGAAAATGACCCGTTTTCCCATTCCGAGGGATTTCTGTGCCACCCTAACAGCCCCGTGAGCCACAAGAGAGACATCCCCGCCCACTTCTAGCGTTTCACGGGGTCTCTCCGTGAAAAATATCACATTTTTTGAGTGCACATGCATTCCTGCTGCAAATGCCTCTGGAAGTTTCATGCGGTTCGCATGCAATGTGGCGACACGAAAATGACCCGTTTTTTCCCATTCCGAGGGATTTCTGTGCCACCCTAACAGCCCCGTGAGCCACAAGAGACACATCCCCGCCAATTTCTAGCGTTTCACGGGGTCTATCCGTGAAAAATATTCAATTTTTTGACTGCACATGCATTTCTGCTGCAAATGCCTCTGGAAGTTTCATGCGGTTCGCATGCAATGTGGCGACACGAAAATGACCCGTTTTCCCATTCCGAGGGATTTCTGTGCCACCCTAACAGCCCCGTGAGCCACAAGAGAGACATCGCCGCCAATTTCTAGCGTTTCACGGGGTCTATCCGTGAAAAATATTCACTTTTTTGACTGCACATGCATTCCTGCTGCAAATGCCTCTGGAAGTTTCATGCCGTTCCTATGCAATGTGGCCACACAAAAATGACCCGTTTTCCCATTCCGAGGCATTTCTGTGCGACCCTAACAGC
>NW_027422984.1:1820000-1822500 GCF_048934315.1 Petromyzon marinus | reverse complement strand
GGTCACCAGGTTGTCAGCTTCCCACCTATAGTCAGACTCATCCCCACCAGAGATCAGCCCAATGAGGGTGGTGTCGTCCGACAAACTTCAAGAGTTTGACGGACAGATGATTGGAGGCGCAGCTGTTGGTATACAGGGAGAAGAGCAGTGGGCAAAGGACGCAGCCCTGAGGAGTTCCCGTGCTGATGGACCTGGAGTCAGAGACTTCTGTTCCCGGCTTAACGCACTGCTTCCTGTCAGAGAGGAAGTCTGTGATCCACCTGCAGGTGGAGTAGGGCACGTTCAGCTGGAAGAGCTTGTCCTGAAGCAGGGCAGGGATGATGGTGTTGAAGGCAGAGCTGAAGTCCACAAACAGGATCCTGGCGTAGGATGCTGGGGCGTCCACATGCTGTAGGGTGAAGTGGAGGGCCATGTTAACTGCGTCGTCCACAGACCTGTTGGCTCTGTAGGCAAACTGAAGGGGGTCCAGGAGAGGGTCTGTGATGGCTTTGAGGTGTGCCAGGAGCAGGCGCTCAAAAGACTTCATTACCACAGATGTAAGGGCGACCGGTCTGTAATCATTTAGTCCTGTTGGCCTTAGCTTTTTGGGCACAGCGATGATGGTGGAGGACTTGAGACAGGCTGGTACATGGCATGTCTCCAGGGAGGTGTTAAAGATGTTGGTGAACACCGGAGACAGCTGGTCAGCGCAGTGCCTGAGGGTGGCTGGAGAGACAGAGTCCGGCCCGGCTGCTTTGCGTGGATTCTGCCTCTTGAAAAGCCCATTAACTTCTCCCTCCTGAAAGGAGAGAGTCGTTTCTGTAGTATGGGTGGGGGATGGGGCCTCTTGGGTGGGAAGGGGTGGTTCAGGACAGTCCAATTGTCTTTCAAATCTACGGTAGAACTCGTTCAGGTCGTTGGCTAGGCGGGAGTCGTTAGTGGTGTGGGGCGCTCTGGGTTTGTAGTTGGTGATGTGCCTGAGCCCTTTGGCAGACAGAAGCAGCGTCGTTAGTAGAGAACTGGTGTTTTAGTGTCTCTGAGTACAGTCGTTTAGCCTCTCTCACCGCTTTGCTAAACCTGTTCTTCGACTCCTTGAATCTGTCTCTATCCCCACTCCTAAACGCTTCCTCCTTCTCCAACCTCAACCTTTTGAGCTTTGCTGAGAACCAGGGCTTGTTGTTGTTAAAGTTCACCCTGGTACGTGTTGGGATACAGCAGTCCTCACAGAAGCTGATGTACACAGCCTCTGTGAGTTCATCCAGACTATTGGTAGCAGTCGTGAACATATCCCAGTCAGTACAGTCTAAGCACGCCCGCAAATCTTCCACAGCCTCACTGGTCCACTGTTTAGATGTCCTCACAGCAGGTTTACAGAGTTTTAGTTGCTGCCTGTATGCACGAATCAGGTGGACCAAGGGAGTTCTGTGCGAGCCGAACAGCCCCGTGACCCACAAGAGAAACATCCCCGCCAAATTCGAGCGTTTGACGGGGTCTATCCGTGAAAAAATATTCACGTTTTTGAGTGCACATGCATTTCTGCTGCAAATGCCTCTGGAAGTTTCATGCCGTTCGTATGCCAATTGTGGCAACACGAAAATGACCCGTTTTCCCATTCCGAGGGATTTCTGTGCGACCCTAACAGCCCCGTGAGCCACAAGAGACACATCCCCGCCAATTTCTAGCGTTTCACGGGGTCTATCCGTGAAAAATATAGACGTTTTTGAGTGCACATGCATTTCTGCTGCAGATGCCTCTGGAAGTTTCATGCCGTTCGTACGCAATGTGGCAACACGAAAATGACCCCTTTTCCCATTCCGAGGGATTTCTGTGCGACCCTAACTAACAGCGCCCGTGAGCCACAAGAGAGACATCCCCGCCAATTTATAGCGTTTCACGGGGTCTATCCGTGAAAAATATAGACGTTTTTGAGTGCACATGCATTCCTGCTGCAAATGCCTCTGGAAGTTTCATGCCGTTCCTATGCAATGTGGCCACACAAAAATGACCCGTTTTCCCATTCCGAGGCATTTCTGTGCGACCCTAACAGCCCCGTGAGCCACAAGAGAGACAT
Organism: Petromyzon marinus; assembly: GCF_048934315.1. NCBI lineage: Eukaryota > Metazoa > Chordata > Hyperoartia > Petromyzontiformes > Petromyzontidae > Petromyzon > Petromyzon marinus. The sequence continues at coordinate 1,820,450 of NW_027422984.1, read as the reverse complement.
CCCCGCCAACTTCTAGCGTTTGACGGGGTCTATGCGTGAAAAATATTAAAATTTTTGAGTGCACGTGCCTTTCTGCTGCAAATGCCTCTGGAAGTTTCATGGCGTTCCTATGCAATGTGGCAACACGAAAATGACCCCTTTTCCCATTCCGAGGGAGTTCTGTGCCACCCTAACAGCCCCGTGAGCCACAAGAGACACATCCCCGCCAATTTCTAGCGTTTCACGGGGTCTATCCGTGAAACATATAGAAGTTTTTGAGTGCACATGCATTCCTGCTGCAAATGCCTCTGGAAGTTTCATGCGGTTCGTACGCAATGTGGCAACACGAAAATGACCCGTTTTCCCATTCCCAGGGATTTCTGTGCGACCCGAACAGCCCCGTGAGCCACAAGAGACACATCCCCGCCAATTTCTAGCGTTTCACGGGGTCTATCCGTGAAAAATATCAAT
>NW_027422984.1:1807500-1810000 GCF_048934315.1 Petromyzon marinus | reverse complement strand
TGGACTATCAAAAATAAAGATGTCCATATGATCCAACCTGATGAATCAACGAAATACCTTGGTCTGAAAATTGGCCCTTGGACTGGCACTATACAGCCTGATCTACATTGTCAGCTAAAGACATGGATCTCGAAAATCGATGAGGCGCCTCTGAAGCCAACTCAGAAGGTTGAACTACTCAATGCCTATGCCCTACCCAGATTGTTATATCCTGCAGACCACTCGGACTGCAAGCAATCAACTCTCCGTGGGTTGGACCAAGAGATTAGAAAGGCGGTAAAAGGATGGCTCCACCTTCCCGCTTCAACTTGTGATGGACTGTTATATGCCAGAGCCCGAGACGGAGGCCTTGCCATCTTGAAACTGGAAAAAACAATCCCTTCGGTTCAAGTTAGAAGGCTGCAACGTATAGCAAACTCGTCCGATGCTATCACCCGTAATATTGTGTCCTCGCATGGTATGGAGGAAGAATACCGTAATTTGTGGGTACGAGCAGGGGGTGACAGTGATGCAATCCCAACATTCGTTCTCAGGGACTCGGTGTCAAAAGAACCTGTATATCCGAGACCCTGCGATTGGAGGGAGCATGAATTTCAGAGATGGTGCGAAAAGCCGGTTCAAGGAAGGGGCATTGTAAACTTTGCGCATGATAGAATCAGTAATGCTTGGTTGAGGCCATGGTGCGGCTTTAAACAATGCTTCTTTATCGCAGCACTACAACTAAGGGCAAATATTTACCCAACAAGAGAAAGCTTGAACAGAGGCAGAGATGGGGCCTTACGTTCCTGCAGGAAATGCTCTGCCAGACTCGAGTCCCTTTCGCACATTCTCGGTCAATGTCCTGCAGTACAGAAAGCAAGAATTGCGCGACACAACAAGATCAGTAACATTCTGGCAGACGAAGCGGCTAGATTGGGCTGGTCTGTATACAAAGAGCCACGGTTCATATCCGAGACGGGAGAGATGAGAAAGCCTGACCTCGTGTTTGCAAAAGATGAGGAGGCGGTTGTGATCGATGTCACCGTCCGTTTTGAGCTTTCAAAGAATACCTTGTCAGATGCTGCCTCGCACAAAGTTTCGTACTATACCCCTCTTGGTGATCAAGTCAAAGTGCTGACGAAGGCTAGCAAGGTCACATTCTTTGGATTCCCGGTTGGGGCAAGAGGAAAGTGGCCCCTTGAGAATAACGAGGTACTTACCTCCCTGGGCCTGACCAAACCCAGAACGACATCACTGGCCAAGATGATTTCCCGCAGAACGCTGCTTTTCTCTCTTGATATTCTGAGAATGTTCTGTGGAAATTATGCGGTCTATGAACAGTCATAGACAACCTCCGAAACAAATAATAGTTTTGTTTTAAGATGTCATTTGTTTTAGATTGATTTTGTTATTTTCGAAGGTGAAGTCGGTTTTTATTTCATTTTACTATTTTCCACAATTTAGATTGTTATTTTCCAAGACGAAGTCTTGGTTCTTTTTTTTATTGTTAGTTTTTTTTTTTAACACGTCGTATTTGTTACTTTAGAGCTTAGAGGGGACTTTATTTTCGCCTTACTATTTTCTGCCTACAAAGAAGATTAAAAATAAGCTTTTTTCAAGATGGTTTTGTTATTTTCCAAGGTGAAGTCTTGGTATTCTTATTTTACTATTTTCCATAAAGAAGACCTTTCTTTTAGATTTTGTTATTTTCCAAGACGAAGACTTGGTATTTTTATTATATTGCTATTTTTTACACGAAGCTTATTCAAGAGCACTTATATAGATTAGACTTTGTTATTTTAATTCTTTATTTTTGCACTACATCAGTTCGAGAGAAGACTACAAACCAGCTTTATTTAAGATGTTTTAGATTAGATTTTGTTATTTTCCAAGGTGAAGTCTTGGTTTTTTATTTTACTATCTTCCACAAAGAAGACTTTTCTTTTAGATTTTGTTATTTTCCAAGACGAAGACTTGGTATTTTTTTATTGCTATTTTTTTACACGAAGCCTATTCAAGAGCACTTATATAGATTAGACTTTGTTATTTTAATTCTTTATTTTTGGACTACATCAGTTCGAGAGTCCTGTAACTTACTATTTTCTGCCTACAAAGAAGATTACAAATAAGCTATATTTAAGATGTTTTAGATTAGATTTTGTTATTTTCCAAGGTGAAGTCTTGGTTTTTTTTATTTTACTATTTTCCACAAAGAAGACTTCTTTTCTTTTAGATTTTGTTATTTTCCAAGACGAAGACTTGGTTTTTTTTATATTGCTATTTTTTTTTTTACACTGCTTTATTCAAGAGCGCTTATATAGATTAGACTTTGTTATTTTAATTCTTTATTTTTGGAATACATCAGTTTGAGAGTCCTGTAACGTACTATTTTCTACCTACAAAGAAGACTACAGACAAGCTTTATTTAAGATGTTTTAGATTAGATTTTGTTATTTTCCAAGGTGAAGACTTGGTTTTTTTATTTTACTATTTTCCACAAAGAAGATTTTTCTTTTAGATT
>NW_027422984.1:1765000-1767500 GCF_048934315.1 Petromyzon marinus | reverse complement strand
GGTGCGAGGAATCGGCCACAACCTTCCTCGCTCGCCTCATGCTCCTTGTCGTGTGCAGGTCCTCGAGGGTTGGTAGATTGCAGGCAATTACCTTCTCAGCAGTGTGCATGATACGCTGCAGTCTGCTCTTGTCCTTGGCAGTGGCAGCAGCGTACCAGACGGTTATGGAGGAGGTGAGGATGGATTCAATGATCGCTGTATAGAATTGCACCATCATTGTCTTTGGCAGGTTGCATTTCTTCAGCTGCCGTCGAAAGTACATCCTCTGTTGAGCTCTCTTGGCGAGGGAGCTGATGTTCAGTTCCCACTTGAGGTCCCGGCAGAGAATAGTGCCCAGGAAGCGGAAGGACTCCACAATTTTGACTGCGGAGTCTAACAGGGTGATGGCGGTGAGTGGGGCTGTATTCTTCCTGAAGTCCACAACCATCTCAACTGTCCTTAGAGCATTTAGCTCTAAGTTGTTCTGGCTACACCAGGTCACCAGGTTGTCAGCTTCCCACCTATAGTCAGACTCATCCCCACCAGAGATCAGCCCAATGAGGGTGGTGTCGTCCGACAAACTTCAAGAGTTTGACGGACAGATGATTGGAGGCGCAGCTGTTGGTATACAGGGAGAAGAGCAGTGGGCAAAGGACGCAGCCCTGAGGAGTTCCCGTGCTGATGGACCTGGAGTCAGAGACTTCTGTTCCCGGCTTAACGCACTGCTTCCTGTCAGAGAGGAAGTCTGTGATCCACCTGCAGGTGGAGTAGGGCACGTTCAGCTGGAAGAGCTTGTCCTGAAGCAGGGCAGGGATGATGGTGTTGAAGGCAGAGCTGAAGTCCACAAACAGGATCCTGGCGTAGGATGCTGGGGCGTCCACATGCTGTAGGGTGAAGTGGAGGGCCATGTTAACTGCGTCGTCCACAGACCTGTTGGCTCTGTAGGCAAACTGAAGGGGGTCCAGGAGAGGGTCTGTGATGGCTTTGAGGTGTGCCAGGAGCAGGCGCTCAAAAGACTTCATTACCACAGATGTAAGGGCGACCGGTCTGTAATCATTTAGTCCTGTTGGCCTTAGCTTTTTGGGCACAGCGATGATGGTGGAGGACTTGAGACAGGCTGGTACATGGCATGTCTCCAGGGAGGTGTTAAAGATGTTGGTGAACACCGGAGACAGCTGGTCAGCGCAGTGCCTGAGGGTGGCTGGAGAGACAGAGTCCGGCCCGGCTGCTTTGCGTGGATTCTGCCTCTTGAAAAGCCCATTAACTTCTCCCTCCTGAAAGGAGAGAGTCGTTTCTGTAGTATGGGTGGGGGATGGGGCCTCTTGGGTGGGAAGGGGTGGTTCAGGACAGTCCAATTGTCTTTCAAATCTACGGTAGAACTCGTTCAGGTCGTTGGCTAGGCGGGAGTCGTTAGTGGTGTGGGGCGCTCTGGGTTTGTAGTTGGTGATGTGCCTGAGCCCTTTGGCAGACAGAAGCAGCGTCGTTAGTAGAGAACTGGTGTTTTAGTGTCTCTGAGTACAGTCGTTTAGCCTCTCTCACCGCTTTGCTAAACCTGTTCTTCGACTCCTTGAATCTGTCTCTATCCCCACTCCTAAACGCTTCCTCCTTCTCCAACCTCAACCTTTTGAGCTTTGCTGAGAACCAGGGCTTGTTGTTGTTAAAGTTCACCCTGGTACGTGTTGGGATACAGCAGTCCTCACAGAAGCTGATGTACACAGCCTCTGTGAGTTCATCCAGACTATTGGTAGCAGTCGTGAACATATCCCAGTCAGTACAGTCTAAGCACGCCCGCAAATCTTCCACAGCCTCACTGGTCCACTGTTTAGATGTCCTCACAGCAGGTTTACAGAGTTTTAGTTGCTGCCTGTATGCACGAATCAGGTGGACCAAGGGAGTTCTGTGCGAGCCGAACAGCCCCGTGACCCACAAGAGAAACATCCCCGCCAAATTCGAGCGTTTGACGGGGTCTATCCGTGAAAAAATATTCACGTTTTTGAGTGCACATGCATTTCTGCTGCAAATGCCTCTGGAAGTTTCATGCCGTTCGTATGCCAATTGTGGCAACACGAAAATGACCCGTTTTCCCATTCCGAGGGATTTCTGTGCGACCCTAACAGCCCCGTGAGCCACAAGAGACACATCCCCGCCAATTTCTAGCGTTTCACGGGGTCTATCCGTGAAAAATATAGACGTTTTTGAGTGCACATGCATTTCTGCTGCAGATGCCTCTGGAAGTTTCATGCCGTTCGTACGCAATGTGGCAACACGAAAATGACCCCTTTTCCCATTCCGAGGGATTTCTGTGCGACCCTAACTAACAGCGCCCGTGAGCCACAAGAGAGACATCCCCGCCAATTTATAGCGTTTCACGGGGTCTATCCGTGAAAAATATAGACGTTTTTGAGTGCACATGCATTCCTGCTGCAAATGCCTCTGGAAGTTTCATGCCGTTCCTATGCAATGTGGCCACACAAAAATGACCCGTTTTCCCATTCCGAGGCATTTCTGTGCGACCCTAACA
>NW_027422984.1:1740000-1742500 GCF_048934315.1 Petromyzon marinus | reverse complement strand
AGGTCCTCGAGGGTTGGTAGATTGCAGGCAATTACCTTCTCAGCAGTGTGCATGATACGCTGCAGTCTGCTCTTGTCCTTGGCAGTGGCAGCAGCGTACCAGACGGTTATGGAGGAGGTGAGGATGGATTCAATGATCGCTGTATAGAATTGCACCATCATTGTCTTTGGCAGGTTGCATTTCTTCAGCTGCCGTCGAAAGTACATCCTCTGTTGAGCTCTCTTGGCGAGGGAGCTGATGTTCAGTTCCCACTTGAGGTCCCGGCAGAGAATAGTGCCCAGGAAGCGGAAGGACTCCACAATTTTGACTGCGGAGTCTAACAGGGTGATGGCGGTGAGTGGGGCTGTATTCTTCCTGAAGTCCACAACCATCTCAACTGTCCTTAGAGCATTTAGCTCTAAGTTGTTCTGGCTACACCAGGTCACCAGGTTGTCAGCTTCCCACCTATAGTCAGACTCATCCCCACCAGAGATCAGCCCAATGAGGGTGGTGTCGTCCGACAAACTTCAAGAGTTTGACGGACAGATGATTGGAGGCGCAGCTGTTGGTATACAGGGAGAAGAGCAGTGGGCAAAGGACGCAGCCCTGAGGAGTTCCCGTGCTGATGGACCTGGAGTCAGAGACTTCTGTTCCCGGCTTAACGCACTGCTTCCTGTCAGAGAGGAAGTCTGTGATCCACCTGCAGGTGGAGTAGGGCACGTTCAGCTGGAAGAGCTTGTCCTGAAGCAGGGCAGGGATGATGGTGTTGAAGGCAGAGCTGAAGTCCACAAACAGGATCCTGGCGTAGGATGCTGGGGCGTCCACATGCTGTAGGGTGAAGTGGAGGGCCATGTTAACTGCGTCGTCCACAGACCTGTTGGCTCTGTAGGCAAACTGAAGGGGGTCCAGGAGAGGGTCTGTGATGGCTTTGAGGTGTGCCAGGAGCAGGCGCTCAAAAGACTTCATTACCACAGATGTAAGGGCGACCGGTCTGTAATCATTTAGTCCTGTTGGCCTTAGCTTTTTGGGCACAGCGATGATGGTGGAGGACTTGAGACAGGCTGGTACATGGCATGTCTCCAGGGAGGTGTTAAAGATGTTGGTGAACACCGGAGACAGCTGGTCAGCGCAGTGCCTGAGGGTGGCTGGAGAGACAGAGTCCGGCTCGGCTGCTTTGCGTGGATTCTGCCTCTTGAAAAGCCCATTAACTTCTCCCTCCTGAAAGGAGAGAGTCGTTTCTGTAGTATGGGTGGGGGATGGGGCCTCTTGGGTGGGAAGGGGTGGTTCAGGACAGTCCAATTGTCTTTCAAATCTACGGTAGAACTCGTTCAGGTCGTTGGCTAGGCGGGAGTCGTTAGTGGTGTGGGGCGCTCTGGGTTTGTAGTTGGTGATGTGCCTGAGCCCTTTGGCAGACAGAAGCAGCGTCGTTAGTAGAGAACTGGTGTTTTAGTGTCTCTGAGTACAGTCGTTTAGCCTCTCTCACCGCTTTGCTAAACCTGTTCTTCGACTCCTTGAATCTGTCTCTATCCCCACTCCTAAACGCTTCCTCCTTCTCCAACCTCAACCTTTTGAGCTTTGCTGAGAACCAGGGCTTGTTGTTGTTAAAGTTCACCCTGGTACGTGTTGGGATACAGCAGTCCTCACAGAAGCTGATGTACACAGCCTCTGTGAGTTCATCCAGACTATTGGTAGCAGTCGTGAACATATCCCAGTCAGTACAGTCTAAGCACGCCCGCAAATCTTCCACAGCCTCACTGGTCCACTGTTTAGATGTCCTCACAGCAGGTTTACAGAGTTTTAGTTGCTGCCTGTATGCACGAATCAGGTGGACCAAGGGAGTTCTGTGCGAGCCGAACAGCCCCGTGACCCACAAGAGAAACATCCCCGCCAAATTCGAGCGTTTGACGGGGTCTATCCGTGAAAAAATATTCACGTTTTTGAGTGCACATGCATTTCTGCTGCAAATGCCTCTGGAAGTTTCATGCCGTTCGTATGCCAATTGTGGCAACACGAAAATGACCCGTTTTCCCATTCCGAGGGATTTCTGTGCGACCCTAACAGCCCCGTGAGCCACAAGAGACACATCCCCGCCAATTTCTAGCGTTTCACGGGGTCTATCCGTGAAAAATATAGACGTTTTTGAGTGCACATGCATTTCTGCTGCAGATGCCTCTGGAAGTTTCATGCCGTTCGTACGCAATGTGGCAACACGAAAATGACCCCTTTTCCCATTCCGAGGGATTTCTGTGCGACCCTAACTAACAGCGCCCGTGAGCCACAAGAGAGACATCCCCGCCAATTTATAGCGTTTCACGGGGTCTATCCGTGAAAAATATAGACGTTTTTGAGTGCACATGCATTCCTGCTGCAAATGCCTCTGGAAGTTTCATGCCGTTCCTATGCAATGTGGCCACACAAAAATGACCCGTTTTCCCATTCCGAGGCATTTCTGTGCGACCCTAACAGCCCCGTGAGCCACAAGAGAGACATCCCCGCCAACTTCTAGCGTTTGACGGGGTCT
>NW_027422984.1:1727500-1730000 GCF_048934315.1 Petromyzon marinus | reverse complement strand
AATGAGGGTGGTGTCGTCCGACAAACTTCAAGAGTTTGACGGACAGATGATTGGAGGCGCAGCTGTTGGTATACAGGGAGAAGAGCAGTGGGCAAAGGACGCAGCCCTGAGGAGTTCCCGTGCTGATGGACCTGGAGTCAGAGACTTCTGTTCCCGGCTTAACGCACTGCTTCCTGTCAGAGAGGAAGTCTGTGATCCACCTGCAGGTGGAGTAGGGCACGTTCAGCTGGAAGAGCTTGTCCTGAAGCAGGGCAGGGATGATGGTGTTGAAGGCAGAGCTGAAGTCCACAAACAGGATCCTGGCGTAGGATGCTGGGGCGTCCACATGCTGTAGGGTGAAGTGGAGGGCCATGTTAACTGCGTCGTCCACAGACCTGTTGGCTCTGTAGGCAAACTGAAGGGGGTCCAGGAGAGGGTCTGTGATGGCTTTGAGGTGTGCCAGGAGCAGGCGCTCAAAAGACTTCATTACCACAGATGTAAGGGCGACCGGTCTGTAATCATTTAGTCCTGTTGGCCTTAGCTTTTTGGGCACAGCGATGATGGTGGAGGACTTGAGACAGGCTGGTACATGGCATGTCTCCAGGGAGGTGTTAAAGATGTTGGTGAACACCGGAGACAGCTGGTCAGCGCAGTGCCTGAGGGTGGCTGGAGAGACAGAGTCCGGCCCGGCTGCTTTGCGTGGATTCTGCCTCTTGAAAAGCCCATTAACTTCTCCCTCCTGAAAGGAGAGAGTCGTTTCTGTAGTATGGGTGGGGGATGGGGCCTCTTGGGTGGGAAGGGGTGGTTCAGGACAGTCCAATTGTCTTTCAAATCTACGGTAGAACTCGTTCAGGTCGTTGGCTAGGCGGGAGTCGTTAGTGGTGTGGGGCGCTCTGGGTTTGTAGTTGGTGATGTGCCTGAGCCCTTTGGCAGACAGAAGCAGCGTCGTTAGTAGAGAACTGGTGTTTTAGTGTCTCTGAGTACAGTCGTTTAGCCTCTCTCACCGCTTTGCTAAACCTGTTCTTCGACTCCTTGAATCTGTCTCTATCCCCACTCCTAAACGCTTCCTCCTTCTCCAACCTCAACCTTTTGAGCTTTGCTGAGAACCAGGGCTTGTTGTTGTTAAAGTTCACCCTGGTACGTGTTGGGATACAGCAGTCCTCACAGAAGCTGATGTACACAGCCTCTGTGAGTTCATCCAGACTATTGGTAGCAGTCGTGAACATATCCCAGTCAGTACAGTCTAAGCACGCCCGCAAATCTTCCACAGCCTCACTGGTCCACTGTTTAGATGTCCTCACAGCAGGTTTACAGAGTTTTAGTTGCTGCCTGTATGCACGAATCAGGTGGACCAAGGGAGTTCTGTGCGAGCCGAACAGCCCCGTGACCCACAAGAGAAACATCCCCGCCAAATTCGAGCGTTTGACGGGGTCTATCCGTGAAAAAATATTCACGTTTTTGAGTGCACATGCATTTCTGCTGCAAATGCCTCTGGAAGTTTCATGCCGTTCGTATGCCAATTGTGGCAACACGAAAATGACCCGTTTTCCCATTCCGAGGGATTTCTGTGCGACCCTAACAGCCCCGTGAGCCACAAGAGACACATCCCCGCCAATTTCTAGCGTTTCACGGGGTCTATCCGTGAAAAATATAGACGTTTTTGAGTGCACATGCATTTCTGCTGCAGATGCCTCTGGAAGTTTCATGCCGTTCGTACGCAATGTGGCAACACGAAAATGACCCCTTTTCCCATTCCGAGGGATTTCTGTGCGACCCTAACTAACAGCGCCCGTGAGCCACAAGAGAGACATCCCCGCCAATTTATAGCGTTTCACGGGGTCTATCCGTGAAAAATATAGACGTTTTTGAGTGCACATGCATTCCTGCTGCAAATGCCTCTGGAAGTTTCATGCCGTTCCTATGCAATGTGGCCACACAAAAATGACCCGTTTTCCCATTCCGAGGCATTTCTGTGCGACCCTAACAGCCCCGTGAGCCACAAGAGAGACATCCCCGCCAACTTCTAGCGTTTGACGGGGTCTATGCGTGAAAAATATTAAAATTTTTGAGTGCACGTGCCTTTCTGCTGCAAATGCCTCTGGAAGTTTCATGGCGTTCCTATGCAATGTGGCAACACGAAAATGACCCCTTTTCCCATTCCGAGGGAGTTCTGTGCCACCCTAACAGCCCCGTGAGCCACAAGAGACACATCCCCGCCAATTTCTAGCGTTTCACGGGGTCTATCCGTGAAACATATAGAAGTTTTTGAGTGCACATGCATTCCTGCTGCAAATGCCTCTGGAAGTTTCATGCGGTTCGTACGCAATGTGGCAACACGAAAATGACCCGTTTTCCCATTCCCAGGGATTTCTGTGCGACCCGAACACCCCCGTGAGCCACAAGAGACACATCCCCGCCAATTTCTAGCGTTTCACGGGGTCTATCCGTGAAAAATATCAATTTTTTTTTGACTGCACATGCATTTCTGCTGCAAATGCCTCTGGAAGTTGCATGCGGTTCG
>NW_027422984.1:1715000-1717500 GCF_048934315.1 Petromyzon marinus | reverse complement strand
ACGCTGCAGTCTGCTCTTGTCCTTGGCAGTGGCAGCAGCGTACCAGACGGTTATGGAGGAGGTGAGGATGGATTCAATGATCGCTGTATAGAATTGCACCATCATTGTCTTTGGCAGGTTGCATTTCTTCAGCTGCCGTCGAAAGTACATCCTCTGTTGAGCTCTCTTGGCGAGGGAGCTGATGTTCAGTTCCCACTTGAGGTCCCGGCAGAGAATAGTGCCCAGGAAGCGGAAGGACTCCACAATTTTGACTGCGGAGTCTAACAGGGTGATGGCGGTGAGTGGGGCTGTATTCTTCCTGAAGTCCACAACCATCTCAACTGTCCTTAGAGCATTTAGCTCTAAGTTGTTCTGGCTACACCAGGTCACCAGGTTGTCAGCTTCCCACCTATAGTCAGACTCATCCCCACCAGAGATCAGCCCAATGAGGGTGGTGTCGTCCGACAAACTTCAAGAGTTTGACGGACAGATGATTGGAGGCGCAGCTGTTGGTATACAGGGAGAAGAGCAGTGGGCAAAGGACGCAGCCCTGAGGAGTTCCCGTGCTGATGGACCTGGAGTCAGAGACTTCTGTTCCCGGCTTAACGCACTGCTTCCTGTCAGAGAGGAAGTCTGTGATCCACCTGCAGGTGGAGTAGGGCACGTTCAGCTGGAAGAGCTTGTCCTGAAGCAGGGCAGGGATGATGGTGTTGAAGGCAGAGCTGAAGTCCACAAACAGGATCCTGGCGTAGGATGCTGGGGCGTCCACATGCTGTAGGGTGAAGTGGAGGGCCATGTTAACTGCGTCGTCCACAGACCTGTTGGCTCTGTAGGCAAACTGAAGGGGGTCCAGGAGAGGGTCTGTGATGGCTTTGAGGTGTGCCAGGAGCAGGCGCTCAAAAGACTTCATTACCACAGATGTAAGGGCGACCGGTCTGTAATCATTTAGTCCTGTTGGCCTTAGCTTTTTGGGCACAGCGATGATGGTGGAGGACTTGAGACAGGCTGGTACATGGCATGTCTCCAGGGAGGTGTTAAAGATGTTGGTGAACACCGGAGACAGCTGGTCAGCGCAGTGCCTGAGGGTGGCTGGAGAGACAGAGTCCGGCCCGGCTGCTTTGCGTGGATTCTGCCTCTTGAAAAGCCCATTAACTTCTCCCTCCTGAAAGGAGAGAGTCGTTTCTGTAGTATGGGTGGGGGATGGGGCCTCTTGGGTGGGAAGGGGTGGTTCAGGACAGTCCAATTGTCTTTCAAATCTACGGTAGAACTCGTTCAGGTCGTTGGCTAGGCGGGAGTCGTTAGTGGTGTGGGGCGCTCTGGGTTTGTAGTTGGTGATGTGCCTGAGCCCTTTGGCAGACAGAAGCAGCGTCGTTAGTAGAGAACTGGTGTTTTAGTGTCTCTGAGTACAGTCGTTTAGCCTCTCTCACCGCTTTGCTAAACCTGTTCTTCGACTCCTTGAATCTGTCTCTATCCCCACTCCTAAACGCTTCCTCCTTCTCCAACCTCAACCTTTTGAGCTTTGCTGAGAACCAGGGCTTGTTGTTGTTAAAGTTCACCCTGGTACGTGTTGGGATACAGCAGTCCTCACAGAAGCTGATGTACACAGCCTCTGTGAGTTCATCCAGACTATTGGTAGCAGTCGTGAACATATCCCAGTCAGTACAGTCTAAGCACGCCCGCAAATCTTCCACAGCCTCACTGGTCCACTGTTTAGATGTCCTCACAGCAGGTTTACAGAGTTTTAGTTGCTGCCTGTATGCACGAATCAGGTGGACCAAGGGAGTTCTGTGCGAGCCGAACAGCCCCGTGACCCACAAGAGAAACATCCCCGCCAAATTCGAGCGTTTGACGGGGTCTATCCGTGAAAAAATATTCACGTTTTTGAGTGCACATGCATTTCTGCTGCAAATGCCTCTGGAAGTTTCATGCCGTTCGTATGCCAATTGTGGCAACACGAAAATGACCCGTTTTCCCATTCCGAGGGATTTCTGTGCGACCCTAACAGCCCCGTGAGCCACAAGAGACACATCCCCGCCAATTTCTAGCGTTTCACGGGGTCTATCCGTGAAAAATATAGACGTTTTTGAGTGCACATGCATTTCTGCTGCAGATGCCTCTGGAAGTTTCATGCCGTTCGTACGCAATGTGGCAACACGAAAATGACCCCTTTTCCCATTCCGAGGGATTTCTGTGCGACCCTAACTAACAGCGCCCGTGAGCCACAAGAGAGACATCCCCGCCAATTTATAGCGTTTCACGGGGTCTATCCGTGAAAAATATAGACGTTTTTGAGTGCACATGCATTCCTGCTGCAAATGCCTCTGGAAGTTTCATGCCGTTCCTATGCAATGTGGCCACACAAAAATGACCCGTTTTCCCATTCCGAGGCATTTCTGTGCGACCCTAACAGCCCCGTGAGCCACAAGAGAGACATCCCCGCCAACTTCTAGCGTTTGACGGGGTCTATGCGTGAAAAATATTAAAATTTTTGAGTGCACGTGCCTTTCTGCTGCAAATGCCT
>NW_027422984.1:1702500-1705000 GCF_048934315.1 Petromyzon marinus | reverse complement strand
GCGCAGCTGTTGGTATACAGGGAGAAGAGCAGTGGGCAAAGGACGCAGCCCTGAGGAGTTCCCGTGCTGATGGACCTGGAGTCAGAGACTTCTGTTCCCGGCTTAACGCACTGCTTCCTGTCAGAGAGGAAGTCTGTGATCCACCTGCAGGTGGAGTAGGGCACGTTCAGCTGGAAGAGCTTGTCCTGAAGCAGGGCAGGGATGATGGTGTTGAAGGCAGAGCTGAAGTCCACAAACAGGATCCTGGCGTAGGATGCTGGGGCGTCCACATGCTGTAGGGTGAAGTGGAGGGCCATGTTAACTGCGTCGTCCACAGACCTGTTGGCTCTGTAGGCAAACTGAAGGGGGTCCAGGAGAGGGTCTGTGATGGCTTTGAGGTGTGCCAGGAGCAGGCGCTCAAAAGACTTCATTACCACAGATGTAAGGGCGACCGGTCTGTAATCATTTAGTCCTGTTGGCCTTAGCTTTTTGGGCACAGCGATGATGGTGGAGGACTTGAGACAGGCTGGTACATGGCATGTCTCCAGGGAGGTGTTAAAGATGTTGGTGAACACCGGAGACAGCTGGTCAGCGCAGTGCCTGAGGGTGGCTGGAGAGACAGAGTCCGGCTCGGCTGCTTTGCGTGGATTCTGCCTCTTGAAAAGCCCATTAACTTCTCCCTCCTGAAAGGAGAGAGTCGTTTCTGTAGTATGGGTGGGGGATGGGGCCTCTTGGGTGGGAAGGGGTGGTTCAGGACAGTCCAATTGTCTTTCAAATCTACGGTAGAACTCGTTCAGGTCGTTGGCTAGGCGGGAGTCGTTAGTGGTGTGGGGCGCTCTGGGTTTGTAGTTGGTGATGTGCCTGAGCCCTTTGGCAGACAGAAGCAGCGTCGTTAGTAGAGAACTGGTGTTTTAGTGTCTCTGAGTACAGTCGTTTAGCCTCTCTCACCGCTTTGCTAAACCTGTTCTTCGACTCCTTGAATCTGTCTCTATCCCCACTCCTAAACGCTTCCTCCTTCTCCAACCTCAACCTTTTGAGCTTTGCTGAGAACCAGGGCTTGTTGTTGTTAAAGTTCACCCTGGTACGTGTTGGGATACAGCAGTCCTCACAGAAGCTGATGTACACAGCCTCTGTGAGTTCATCCAGACTATTGGTAGCAGTCGTGAACATATCCCAGTCAGTACAGTCTAAGCACGCCCGCAAATCTTCCACAGCCTCACTGGTCCACTGTTTAGATGTCCTCACAGCAGGTTTACAGAGTTTTAGTTGCTGCCTGTATGCACGAATCAGGTGGACCAAGGGAGTTCTGTGCGAGCCGAACAGCCCCGTGACCCACAAGAGAAACATCCCCGCCAAATTCGAGCGTTTGACGGGGTCTATCCGTGAAAAAATATTCACGTTTTTGAGTGCACATGCATTTCTGCTGCAAATGCCTCTGGAAGTTTCATGCCGTTCGTATGCCAATTGTGGCAACACGAAAATGACCCGTTTTCCCATTCCGAGGGATTTCTGTGCGACCCTAACAGCCCCGTGAGCCACAAGAGACACATCCCCGCCAATTTCTAGCGTTTCACGGGGTCTATCCGTGAAAAATATAGACGTTTTTGAGTGCACATGCATTTCTGCTGCAGATGCCTCTGGAAGTTTCATGCCGTTCGTACGCAATGTGGCAACACGAAAATGACCCCTTTTCCCATTCCGAGGGATTTCTGTGCGACCCTAACTAACAGCGCCCGTGAGCCACAAGAGAGACATCCCCGCCAATTTATAGCGTTTCACGGGGTCTATCCGTGAAAAATATAGACGTTTTTGAGTGCACATGCATTCCTGCTGCAAATGCCTCTGGAAGTTTCATGCCGTTCCTATGCAATGTGGCCACACAAAAATGACCCGTTTTCCCATTCCGAGGCATTTCTGTGCGACCCTAACAGCCCCGTGAGCCACAAGAGAGACATCCCCGCCAACTTCTAGCGTTTGACGGGGTCTATGCGTGAAAAATATTAAAATTTTTGAGTGCACGTGCCTTTCTGCTGCAAATGCCTCTGGAAGTTTCATGGCGTTCCTATGCAATGTGGCAACACGAAAATGACCCCTTTTCCCATTCCGAGGGAGTTCTGTGCCACCCTAACAGCCCCGTGAGCCACAAGAGACACATCCCCGCCAATTTCTAGCGTTTCACGGGGTCTATCCGTGAAACATATAGAAGTTTTTGAGTGCACATGCATTCCTGCTGCAAAAGCCTCTGGAAGGTTCATGCGGTTCGTACGCAATGTGGCAACACGAAAATGACCCGTTTTCCCATTCCCAGGGATTTCTGTGCGACCCGAACAGCCCCGTGAGCCACAAGAGACACATCCCCGCCAATTTCTAGCGTTTCACGGGGTCTATCCGTGAAAAATATCAATTTTTTTTTGACTGCACATGCATTTCTGCTGCAAATGCCTCTGGAAGTTGCATGCGGTTCGCATGCAATGTGGCGACACGAAAATGACCCGTTTTCCCATTCCGAGGGATTTCTGTG
>NW_027422984.1:1690000-1692500 GCF_048934315.1 Petromyzon marinus | reverse complement strand
CACAGCGATGATGGTGGAGGACTTGAGACAGGCTGGTACATGGCATGTCTCCAGGGAGGTGTTAAAGATGTTGGTGAACACCGGAGACAGCTGGTCAGCGCAGTGCCTGAGGGTGGCTGGAGAGACAGAGTCCGGCCCGGCTGCTTTGCGTGGATTCTGCCTCTTGAAAAGCCCATTAACTTCTCCCTCCTGAAAGGAGAGAGTCGTTTCTGTAGTATGGGTGGGGGATGGGGCCTCTTGGGTGGGAAGGGGTGGTTCAGGACAGTCCAATTGTCTTTCAAATCTACGGTAGAACTCGTTCAGGTCGTTGGCTAGGCGGGAGTCGTTAGTGGTGTGGGGCGCTCTGGGTTTGTAGTTGGTGATGTGCCTGAGCCCTTTGGCAGACAGAAGCAGCGTCGTTAGTAGAGAACTGGTGTTTTAGTGTCTCTGAGTACAGTCGTTTAGCCTCTCTCACCGCTTTGCTAAACCTGTTCTTCGACTCCTTGAATCTGTCTCTATCCCCACTCCTAAACGCTTCCTCCTTCTCCAACCTCAACCTTTTGAGCTTTGCTGAGAACCAGGGCTTGTTGTTGTTAAAGTTCACCCTGGTACGTGTTGGGATACAGCAGTCCTCACAGAAGCTGATGTACACAGCCTCTGTGAGTTCATCCAGACTATTGGTAGCAGTCGTGAACATATCCCAGTCAGTACAGTCTAAGCACGCCCGCAAATCTTCCACAGCCTCACTGGTCCACTGTTTAGATGTCCTCACAGCAGGTTTACAGAGTTTTAGTTGCTGCCTGTATGCACGAATCAGGTGGACCAAGGGAGTTCTGTGCGAGCCGAACAGCCCCGTGACCCACAAGAGAAACATCCCCGCCAAATTCGAGCGTTTGACGGGGTCTATCCGTGAAAAAATATTCACGTTTTTGAGTGCACATGCATTTCTGCTGCAAATGCCTCTGGAAGTTTCATGCCGTTCGTATGCCAATTGTGGCAACACGAAAATGACCCGTTTTCCCATTCCGAGGGATTTCTGTGCGACCCTAACAGCCCCGTGAGCCACAAGAGACACATCCCCGCCAATTTCTAGCGTTTCACGGGGTCTATCCGTGAAAAATATAGACGTTTTTGAGTGCACATGCATTTCTGCTGCAGATGCCTCTGGAAGTTTCATGCCGTTCGTACGCAATGTGGCAACACGAAAATGACCCCTTTTCCCATTCCGAGGGATTTCTGTGCGACCCTAACTAACAGCGCCCGTGAGCCACAAGAGAGACATCCCCGCCAATTTATAGCGTTTCACGGGGTCTATCCGTGAAAAATATAGACGTTTTTGAGTGCACATGCATTCCTGCTGCAAATGCCTCTGGAAGTTTCATGCCGTTCCTATGCAATGTGGCCACACAAAAATGACCCGTTTTCCCATTCCGAGGCATTTCTGTGCGACCCTAACAGCCCCGTGAGCCACAAGAGAGACATCCCCGCCAACTTCTAGCGTTTGACGGGGTCTATGCGTGAAAAATATTAAAATTTTTGAGTGCACGTGCCTTTCTGCTGCAAATGCCTCTGGAAGTTTCATGGCGTTCCTATGCAATGTGGCAACACGAAAATGACCCCTTTTCCCATTCCGAGGGAGTTCTGTGCCACCCTAACAGCCCCGTGAGCCACAAGAGACACATCCCCGCCAATTTCTAGCGTTTCACGGGGTCTATCCGTGAAACATATAGAAGTTTTTGAGTGCACATGCATTCCTGCTGCAAATGCCTCTGGAAGTTTCATGCGGTTCGTACGCAATGTGGCAACACGAAAATGACCCGTTTTCCCATTCCCAGGGATTTCTGTGCGACCTGAACAGCCCCGTGAGCCACAAGAGACACATCCCCGCCAATTTCTAGCGTTTCACGGGGTCTATCCGTGAAAAATATCAATTTTTTTTTGACTGCACATGCATTTCTGCTGCAAATGCCTCTGGAAGTTGCATGCGGTTCGCATGCAATGTGGCGACACGAAAATGACCCGTTTTCCCATTCCGAGGGATTTCTGTGCCACCCTAACAGCCCCGTGAGCCACAAGAGAGACATCCCCGCCAATTTCTAGCGTATCACGGGGTCTATCCGTGAGAAATATTCACTTTTTTGAGTGCACATGCATTCCTGCTGCAAATGCCTCTGGAAGTTTCATGCGGTTCGTATGCAATGTGGCGACACGAAAATGACCCGTTTTCCCATTCCGAGGGATTTCTGTGCCACCCTAACAGCCCCGTGAGCCACAAGAGAGACATCCCCGCCCACTTCTAGCGTTTCACGGGGTCTCTCCGTGAAAAATATCACATTTTTTGAGTGCACATGCATTCCTGCTGCAAATGCCTCTGGAAGTTTCATGCGGTTCGCATGCAATGTGGCGACACGAAAATGACCCGTTTTTTCCCATTCCGAAGGATTTCTGTGCCACCCTAACAGCCCCGTGAGCCACAAGAGACACATCCCCGCCAATTTCTAGCGTTTCACGGGGTCTATCC
>NW_027422984.1:1680000-1682500 GCF_048934315.1 Petromyzon marinus | reverse complement strand
GCATACACTTGGGCCGACAACCCTGTGTGCTATAAACGTAAGTCGCGAATTATAAAGAAAATAAACCGGACGGACTACTCGGTGACGAACTAACATCGCTCATGAATGAGCGATTAACAGACGAGCTGACTACGGAATTTATCCTTTCGGACATGTTTTCATGGGACTACCCATGCACAGATCAGAACAAATGTTATCCATGCAATCTTGTTTTCCTAGACCATAGAACTTGGTCATCACATATGACACGGGTACATCCGCACGCAAACAAAACGTATAAATGTCGAATTTGTAATCGCACAGCAGATAGCATACACAAGATAGCGTCACACTACGGAAGAACTTGCAAAAGTTTAATAGGTAAAACTAGTGCTATAACCACCACAATTGAGGAAACACTATTTAGTTGTTCATATTGTAGCAGAGGTTTTACTACGAAAACAGGTTTAGGGGTACATACTAGACGAACTCATCCGACAGAACATGAAGCTAGACTACAGCAAAACGCACCAGGAAGGAAAGTTAGATGGGGAGAAGAAGAGGTAGAAATTATGGCCCATAAAGAAGCCCAACAGAATGATGAGGACATAAACATGAATCAACTAATACAGAACTCAGTTATGCCACACAGAACGCTAGAAGCGATTAAAGGGAAGCGGAGAAATATCAAGTATAAGGAATTGGTAAGGACATTGAAAGAAACCACCTATAAGGTAGAAAATCAATGCCTTGTTAACTTAGTTTTACCGACAACATCGGAAATAACAACTACACCTTCTGAAGGAGATCAGCCAGCAATAAGGGCCGAAAAAGAACAATCACTGACAGCAGCTGAGGATCTTCAGGTCATAATTACCGATCTAAAGATCGAGAATTTAAGTCACAATCAGGCGTTACTGCTACTCAATTCTCATGTAGAAAAGTTTTTAAATCGAAGTAAACCAATTAATAGGAAAGATCGTGTAAACCAACAGGAGAAAGATGAGAATAGGCATCGAAGACAATCAAAGCAAACTAAATACAGGGGGTATCAATATTTATACCATACGAACAAGAAAGCTCTATTAGACGAGATTACTTCAGATAGATCGGGGCCAAGTATATACCCAACTGAAGAAAGCATACGGGGAACATTCGTTACTTTATTCGAGTCAAACTCTCCTCCAGATAATATACCCTTTAAATTAAAAAACGACCAATCCTGCATCGATATCGTAAAAGCAATCACCTTAGATGAGTTGATTAAGACCCTAGCAATTATGAAGGATAAGTCACCTGGACAGGACAACATTATTCTTAGCGATCTTAGGACTTTACCAATAAAATATTTACTAGATATCTTAAATATCATCCTTTATTTACAGGATATACCACAAATATGGAAACAACACAGAACAAGACTTATACCTAAAACTAAAGAGGATTTAGAAAAACCCTCAAATTGGAGACCCATAACCATCTCATCAATTGTAATTAGGCTATTACACAAAATTTTAAGTTATCGTCTAGGACAGCAATTAAAGCTTAATTACAGGCAGAAAGCATTCCTCCCGGTAGACGGATGTTTCGAAAATAGTGCATTACTACACTTCATCATACACAACGCCAGGCAAAAGCACGAAAACACGCAAATAGTGTCAATAGACCTCAGTAAGGCATTCGATTCTGTCAGCCACGAATCGATTATTAGAGCCTTAAAGCGATTTAACTTATCAAAGGAATCAACAACGTACTTGACCAACATCTATAAGTGTAATCTAACTGATATTGTATTTGGATCGACAACAATGCGTAACATAAATCTAAAAAGAGGCGTAAAGCAAGGTGATCCACTTTCACCGCTACTATTTAACATGATTATGGATGAACTATTGGATAACTTGCCGACATATATAGGAGTTAATGTAGGAAATCAGAAAGTAAATTCAATGATGTTTGCAGACGACCTTATCCTATTTGCAGAAACGGAATGTGGCATGAATAAACTCTTGGATATAACTACTAAATTCCTCGATGACAGACACTTGAAAATAAATATAAACAAATGCAATTCGTTAAGATTTATCAAGTACGGCAAACAGAAGACATTTAGTGTTGCAACGACATCATCGTACTTTATAAATAACGAACCCATTAATCCGGTATCATATGTAAAGGGATTCAAATATCTAGGCATTGAATTTGACCCAAGGGGAAAACGATCTATAAGCTGTAACCTGCTCGCAGCAATGTTAAACAAACTGACCAGAGCACCGTTAAAGCCAGAAAAGAAAGTATATTTAATCAATAACAATTTGATACCTCGTATTATTCATCAATTGGTCCTCGGAAAAGTTACCAAGGGTTTATTGATGTCACTTGATTCTGAAATTAGGAAAACAGTAAAGCTTCTGCTCAGGTTGCCACACGATACGCCCGACAGTTTCTTTTATACATCAGTATCCAACGGAGGAATGGGCATAAGAAATTTATGCGACTCAGTTGCACTATCTATAATAAG
>NW_027422984.1:1662500-1665000 GCF_048934315.1 Petromyzon marinus | reverse complement strand
TGCTGTAGGGTGAAGTGGAGGGCCATGTTAACTGCGTCGTCCACAGACCTGTTGGCTCTGTAGGCAAACTGAAGGGGGTCCAGGAGAGGGTCTGTGATGGCTTTGAGGTGTGCCAGGAGCAGGCGCTCAAAAGACTTCATTACCACAGATGTAAGGGCGACCGGTCTGTAATCATTTAGTCCTGTTGGCCTTAGCTTTTTGGGCACAGCGATGATGGTGGAGGACTTGAGACAGGCTGGTACATGGCATGTCTCCAGGGAGGTGTTAAAGATGTTGGTGAACACCGGAGACAGCTGGTCAGCGCAGTGCCTGAGGGTGGCTGGAGAGACAGAGTCCGGCCCGGCTGCTTTGCGTGGATTCTGCCTCTTGAAAAGCCCATTAACTTCTCCCTCCTGAAAGGAGAGAGTCGTTTCTGTAGTATGGGTGGGGGATGGGGCCTCTTGGGTGGGAAGGGGTGGTTCAGGACAGTCCAATTGTCTTTCAAATCTACGGTAGAACTCGTTCAGGTCGTTGGCTAGGCGGGAGTCGTTAGTGGTGTGGGGCGCTCTGGGTTTGTAGTTGGTGATGTGCCTGAGCCCTTTGGCAGACAGAAGCAGCGTCGTTAGTAGAGAACTGGTGTTTTAGTGTCTCTGAGTACAGTCGTTTAGCCTCTCTCACCGCTTTGCTAAACCTGTTCTTCGACTCCTTGAATCTGTCTCTATCCCCACTCCTAAACGCTTCCTCCTTCTCCAACCTCAACCTTTTGAGCTTTGCTGAGAACCAGGGCTTGTTGTTGTTAAAGTTCACCCTGGTACGTGTTGGGATACAGCAGTCCTCACAGAAGCTGATGTACACAGCCTCTGTGAGTTCATCCAGACTATTGGTAGCAGTCGTGAACATATCCCAGTCAGTACAGTCTAAGCACGCCCGCAAATCTTCCACAGCCTCACTGGTCCACTGTTTAGATGTCCTCACAGCAGGTTTACAGAGTTTTAGTTGCTGCCTGTATGCACGAATCAGGTGGACCAAGGGAGTTCTGTGCGAGCCGAACAGCCCCGTGACCCACAAGAGAAACATCCCCGCCAAATTCGAGCGTTTGACGGGGTCTATCCGTGAAAAAATATTCACGTTTTTGAGTGCACATGCATTTCTGCTGCAAATGCCTCTGGAAGTTTCATGCCGTTCGTATGCCAATTGTGGCAACACGAAAATGACCCGTTTTCCCATTCCGAGGGATTTCTGTGCGACCCTAACAGCCCCGTGAGCCACAAGAGACACATCCCCGCCAATTTCTAGCGTTTCACGGGGTCTATCCGTGAAAAATATAGACGTTTTTGAGTGCACATGCATTTCTGCTGCAGATGCCTCTGGAAGTTTCATGCCGTTCGTACGCAATGTGGCAACACGAAAATGACCCCTTTTCCCATTCCGAGGGATTTCTGTGCGACCCTAACTAACAGCGCCCGTGAGCCACAAGAGAGACATCCCCGCCAATTTATAGCGTTTCACGGGGTCTATCCGTGAAAAATATAGACGTTTTTGAGTGCACATGCATTCCTGCTGCAAATGCCTCTGGAAGTTTCATGCCGTTCCTATGCAATGTGGCCACACAAAAATGACCCGTTTTCCCATTCCGAGGCATTTCTGTGCGACCCTAACAGCCCCGTGAGCCACAAGAGAGACATCCCCGCCAACTTCTAGCGTTTGACGGGGTCTATGCGTGAAAAATATTAAAATTTTTGAGTGCACGTGCCTTTCTGCTGCAAATGCCTCTGGAAGTTTCATGGCGTTCCTATGCAATGTGGCAACACGAAAATGACCCCTTTTCCCATTCCGAGGGAGTTCTGTGCCACCCTAACAGCCCCGTGAGCCACAAGAGACACATCCCCGCCAATTTCTAGCGTTTCACGGGGTCTATCCGTGAAACATATAGAAGTTTTTGAGTGCACATGCATTCCTGCTGCAAATGCCTCTGGAAGTTTCATGCGGTTCGTACGCAATGTGGCAACACGAAAATGACCCGTTTTCCCATTCCCAGGGATTTCTGTGCGACCCGAACAGCCCCGTGAGCCACAAGAGACACATCCCCGCCAATTTCTAGCGTTTCACGGGGTCTATCCGTGAAAAATATCAATTTTTTTTTGACTGCACATGCATTTCTGCTGCAAATGCCTCTGGAAGTTGCATGCGGTTCGCATGCAATGTGGCGACACGAAAATGACCCGTTTTCCCATTCCGAGGGATTTCTGTGCCACCCTAACAGCCCCGTGAGCCACAAGAGAGACATCCCCGCCAATTTCTAGCGTATCACGGGGTCTATCCGTGAGAAATATTCACTTTTTTGAGTGCACATGCATTCCTGCTGCAAATGCCTCTGGAAGTTTCATGCGGTTCGTATGCAATGTGGCGACACGAAAATGACCCGTTTTCCCATTCCGAGGGATTTCTGTGCCACCCTAACAGCCCCGTGAGCCACAAGAGAGACATCCCCGCCCACTTCTAGCGTTTCACGGGGTCTCTC
>NW_027422984.1:1650000-1652500 GCF_048934315.1 Petromyzon marinus | reverse complement strand
TTTCAAATCTACGGTAGAACTCGTTCAGGTCGTTGGCTAGGCGGGAGTCGTTAGTGGTGTGGGGCGCTCTGGGTTTGTAGTTGGTGATGTGCCTGAGCCCTTTGGCAGACAGAAGCAGCGTCGTTAGTAGAGAACTGGTGTTTTAGTGTCTCTGAGTACAGTCGTTTAGCCTCTCTCACCGCTTTGCTAAACCTGTTCTTCGACTCCTTGAATCTGTCTCTATCCCCACTCCTAAACGCTTCCTCCTTCTCCAACCTCAACCTTTTGAGCTTTGCTGAGAACCAGGGCTTGTTGTTGTTAAAGTTCACCCTGGTACGTGTTGGGATACAGCAGTCCTCACAGAAGCTGATGTACACAGCCTCTGTGAGTTCATCCAGACTATTGGTAGCAGTCGTGAACATATCCCAGTCAGTACAGTCTAAGCACGCCCGCAAATCTTCCACAGCCTCACTGGTCCACTGTTTAGATGTCCTCACAGCAGGTTTACAGAGTTTTAGTTGCTGCCTGTATGCACGAATCAGGTGGACCAAGGGAGTTCTGTGCGAGCCGAACAGCCCCGTGACCCACAAGAGAAACATCCCCGCCAAATTCGAGCGTTTGACGGGGTCTATCCGTGAAAAAATATTCACGTTGTTGAGTGCACATGCATTTCTGCTGCAAATGCCTCTGGAAGTTTCATGCCGTTCGTATGCCAATTGTGGCAACACGAAAATGACCCGTTTTCCCATTCCGAGGGATTTCTGTGCGACCCTAACAGCCCCGTGAGCCACAAGAGACACATCCCCGCCAATTTCTAGCGTTTCACGGGGTCTATCCGTGAAAAATATAGACGTTTTTGAGTGCACATGCATTTCTGCTGCAGATGCCTCTGGAAGTTTCATGCCGTTCGTACGCAATGTGGCAACACGAAAATGACCCCTTTTCCCATTCCGAGGGATTTCTGTGCGACCCTAACTAACAGCGCCCGTGAGCCACAAGAGAGACATCCCCGCCAATTTATAGCGTTTCACGGGGTCTATCCGTGAAAAATATAGACGTTTTTGAGTGCACATGCATTCCTGCTGCAAATGCCTCTGGAAGTTTCATGCCGTTCCTATGCAATGTGGCCACACAAAAATGACCCGTTTTCCCATTCCGAGGCATTTCTGTGCGACCCTAACAGCCCCGTGAGCCACAAGAGAGACATCCCCGCCAACTTCTAGCGTTTGACGGGGTCTATGCGTGAAAAATATTAAAATTTTTGAGTGCACGTGCCTTTCTGCTGCAAATGCCTCTGGAAGTTTCATGGCGTTCCTATGCAATGTGGCAACACGAAAATGACCCCTTTTCCCATTCCGAGGGAGTTCTGTGCCACCCTAACAGCCCCGTGAGCCACAAGAGACACATCCCCGCCAATTTCTAGCGTTTCACGGGGTCTATCCGTGAAACATATAGAAGTTTTTGAGTGCACATGCATTCCTGCTGCAAATGCCTCTGGAAGTTTCATGCGGTTCGTACGCAATGTGGCAACACGAAAATGACCCGTTTTCCCATTCCCAGGGATTTCTGTGCGACCCGAACAGCCCCGTGAGCCACAAGAGACACATCCCCGCCAATTTCTAGCGTTTCACGGGGTCTATCCGTGAAAAATATCAATTTTTTTTTGACTGCACATGCATTTCTGCTGCAAATGCCTCTGGAAGTTGCATGCGGTTCGCATGCAATGTGGCGACACGAAAATGACCCGTTTTCCCATTCCGAGGGATTTCTGTGCCACCCTAACAGCCCCGTGAGCCACAAGAGAGACATCCCCGCCAATTTCTAGCGTATCACGGGGTCTATCCGTGAGAAATATTCACTTTTTTGAGTGCACATGCATTCCTGCTGCAAATGCCTCTGGAAGTTTCATGCGGTTCGTATGCAATGTGGCGACACGAAAATGACCCGTTTTCCCATTCCGAGGGATTTCTGTGCCACCCTAACAGCCCCGTGAGCCACAAGAGAGACATCCCCGCCCACTTCTAGCGTTTCACGGGGTCTCTCCGTGAAAAATATCACATTTTTTGAGTGCACATGCATTCCTGCTGCAAATGCCTCTGGAAGTTTCATGCGGTTCGCATGCAATGTGGCGACACGAAAATGACCCGTTTTTTCCCATTCCGAGGGATTTCTGTGCCACCCTAACAGCCCCGTGAGCCACAAGAGACACATCCCCGCCAATTTCTAGCGTTTCACGGGGTCTATCCGTGAAAAATATTCAATTTTTTGACTGCACATGCATTTCTGCTGCAAATGCCTCTGGAAGTTTCATGCGGTTCGCATGCAATGTGGCGACACGAAAATGACCCGTTTTCCCATTCCGAGGGATTTCTGTGCCACCCTAACAGCCCCGTGAGCCACAAGAGAGACATCGCCGCCAATTTCTAGCGTTTCACGGGGTCTATCCGTGAAAAATATTCACTTTTTTGACTGCACATGCATTCCTGCTGCAAATGCCTCTGGAAGTTTCATGCCGTTCGCA
>NW_027422984.1:1640000-1642500 GCF_048934315.1 Petromyzon marinus | reverse complement strand
GCTTACATTTTTCTTCTAGGCCTCTTGAGACATTGTCTCCCCCACCAAATGTAACAACGGGGACTTCATCCATACTCGCTCAAGCAGCTGAGCGGCTTACGAATGAGAATTCTGGGACCCTGGAAAAGCCTGCAATGGAGGCAATAAAGGCTTGGCTTAACGGCGAGGGCCAACATGATGCCCTCGTAGAAACTGCCACAGCATTGATGCTTTGTCCGATGAGATTGGTGAAAAACAAAGGCAAACGTTCAAAACCCGAGAACGACATTATTAAACCCAGGATATTACCCACACGATCTTGGATGAAGAAGAGAGCGGAAAAACGAGGAAGCTTCATGAAGCACCAGAAGCTCTTCTTTAAGAACCGCTCTCTTCTTGCGTCCTTAGTCCTGGATGGCACTGAACGTCATGAATGCCGAATCCCGAACGCAGATGTATATCGTTTTTACTGCGAAAAATGGGAGAAGGTGTTGCCATTCAATGGCCTGGGCCAATTTAAGTCATCAGGTGTTGCAAATAACGAATACTTTGAGCCCCTAATTTCGGTGGAGGAAGTTCAGACTGCCATACGGGCCATTAAACCAACGTCAGCAGCTGGGCCAGATGGCCTAACAAGGGCTGCAATCTGTGCTGCCGACCCCGAGGGTCGGACACTGACAGCCCTATTTAATGCATGGATGATTACAGGAATTATTCCCAAAGAGTTGAAAAAGAATAGGACGATTCTTATTCCTAAGGTTATGGACGATGAAAAGCTGAAAGAATTGGGGAACTGGAGACCGATAACGATTGGTTCAATGATTCTGAGATTATTTTCCAGAATAATGACTGCACGTCTTGCTCGTGCTTGTCCCTTAAACCCAAGGCAGCGTGGTTTTATAGCGACATCTGGCTGCTCTGAAAATCTTAAGGTGCTACAGGACCTTATGAGACACGCTAAGAAATTGCACAGGCCGTTGGCTATCATGTTCATCGACATAGCGAAAGCTTTTGACTCGGTTTCGCATGCTCATATTTTATGGGTGTTAAGGCACAAGAAAGTAGATGAACACGTGGTGGGCATCATCCAGAACGCCTACGATCGGTGTACGACCTCGTTCAAAAGCAATGGCGAGTCGACTCGAGAAATTAGCATACGTGTTGGTGTCAAACAGGGTGACCCCATGTCACCCCTGCTCTTCAATCTTGCCATGGACCCTTTGATATGCACCCTAGAGTCACACGGAGTTGGGTACTCCATTGATACCGACCACGTGACAGCTCTTGCGTTTGCTGATGATTTGGTGTTGGTGAGCGAATCTTGGGTTGGTATGGCCGCCAATCTAGCGATCTTGGAATCATTTTGTGGGCTATCGGGATTGGAGGTTCAGGCCAGAAAGTGCCAGGGCTTCATGATAAGCCCAACCAAAGATTCATATACGGTGAACAACTGCGACCCATGGACTATCAAAAATAAAGATGTCCATATGATCCAACCTGATGAATCAACGAAATACCTTGGTCTGAAAATTGGCCCTTGGACTGGCACTATACAGCCTGATCTACATTGTCAGCTAAAGACATGGATCTCGAAAATCGATGAGGTGCCTCTGAAGCCAACTCAGAAGGTTGAACTACTCAATGCCTATGCCCTACCCAGATTGTTATATCCTGCAGACCACTCGGACTGCAAGCAATCAACTCTCCGTGGGTTGGACCAAGAGATTAGAAAGGCGGTAAAAGGATGGCTCCACCTTCCCGCTTCAACTTGTGATGGACTGTTATATGCCAGAGCCCGAGACGGAGGCCTTGCCATCTTGAAACTGGAAAAAACAATCCCTTCGGTTCAAGTTAGAAGGCTGCAACGTATAGCAAACTCGTCCGATGCTATCACCCGTAATATTGTGTCCTCGCAGGGTATGGAGGAAGAATACCGTAATTTGTGGGTACGAGCAGGGGGTGACAGTGATGCAATCCCAACATTCGTTCTCAGGGACTCGGTGTCAAAAGAACCTGTATATCCGAGACCCTGCGATTGGAGGGAGCATGAATTTCAGAGATGGTGCGAAAAGCCGGTTCAAGGAAGGGGCATTGTAAACTTTGCGCATGATAGAATCAGTAATGCTTGGTTGAGGCCATGGTGCGGCTTTAAACAATGCTTCTTTATCGCAGCACTACAACTAAGGGCAAATATTTACCCAACAAGAGAAAGCTTGAACAGAGGCAGAGATGGGGCCTTACGTTCCTGCAGGAAATGCTCTGCCAGACTCGAGTCCCTTTCGCACATTATCGGTCAATGTCCTGCAGTACAGAAAGCAAGAATTGCGCGACATAACAAGATCAGTAACATTCTGGCAGACGAAGCGGCTAGATTGGGCTGGTCTGTATACAAAGAGCCACGGTTCATATCCGAGACGGGAGAGATGAGAAAGCCTGACCTCGTGTTTGCAAAAGATGAGGAGGCGGTTGTGATCGATGTCACCGTCCGTTTTGAGCTTTCAAAGAATACCTTGTCAGATGC
>NW_027422984.1:1632500-1635000 GCF_048934315.1 Petromyzon marinus | reverse complement strand
TCACCAGGTTGTCAGCTTCCCACCTATAGTCAGACTCATCCCCACCAGAGATCAGCCCAATGAGGGTGGTGTCGTCCGACAAACTTCAAGAGTTTGACGGACAGATGATTGGAGGCGCAGCTGTTGGTATACAGGGAGAAGAGCAGTGGGCAAAGGACGCAGCCCTGAGGAGTTCCCGTGCTGATGGACCTGGAGTCAGAGACTTCTGTTCCCGGCTTAACGCACTGCTTCCTGTCAGAGAGGAAGTCTGTGATCCACCTGCAGGTGGAGTAGGGCACGTTCAGCTGGAAGAGCTTGTCCTGAAGCAGGGCAGGGATGATGGTGTTGAAGGCAGAGCTGAAGTCCACAAACAGGATCCTGGCGTAGGATGCTGGGGCGTCCACATGCTGTAGGGTGAAGTGGAGGGCCATGTTAACTGCGTCGTCCACAGACCTGTTGGCTCTGTAGGCAAACTGAAGGGGGTCCAGGAGAGGGTCTGTGATGGCTTTGAGGTGTGCCAGGAGCAGGCGCTCAAAAGACTTCATTACCACAGATGTAAGGGCGACCGGTCTGTAATCATTTAGTCCTGTTGGCCTTAGCTTTTTGGGCACAGCGATGATGGTGGAGGACTTGAGACAGGCTGGTACATGGCATGTCTCCAGGGAGGTGTTAAAGATGTTGGTGAACACCGGAGACAGCTGGTCAGCGCAGTGCCTGAGGGTGGCTGGAGAGACAGAGTCCGGCCCGGCTGCTTTGCGTGGATTCTGCCTCTTGAAAAGCCCATTAACTTCTCCCTCCTGAAAGGAGAGAGTCGTTTCTGTAGTATGGGTGGGGGATGGGGCCTCTTGGGTGGGAAGGGGTGGTTCAGGACAGTCCAATTGTCTTTCAAATCTACGGTAGAACTCGTTCAGGTCGTTGGCTAGGCGGGAGTCGTTAGTGGTGTGGGGCACTCTGGGTTTGTAGTTGGTGATGTGCCTGAGCCCTTTGGCAGACAGAAGCAGCGTCGTTAGTAGAGAACTGGTGTTTTAGTGTCTCTGAGTACAGTCGTTTAGCCTCTCTCACCGCTTTGCTAAACCTGTTCTTCGACTCCTTGAATCTGTCTCTATCCCCACTCCTAAACGCTTCCTCCTTCTCCAACCTCAACCTTTTGAGCTTTGCTGAGAACCAGGGCTTGTTGTTGTTAAAGTTCACCCTGGTACGTGTTGGGATACAGCAGTCCTCACAGAAGCTGATGTACACAGCCTCTGTGAGTTCATCCAGACTATTGGTAGCAGTCGTGAACATATCCCAGTCAGTACAGTCTAAGCACGCCCGCAAATCTTCCACAGCCTCACTGGTCCACTGTTTAGATGTCCTCACAGCAGGTTTACAGAGTTTTAGTTGCTGCCTGTATGCACGAATCAGGTGGACCAAGGGAGTTCTGTGCGAGCCGAACAGCCCCGTGACCCACAAGAGAAACATCCCCGCCAAATTCGAGCGTTTGACGGGGTCTATCCGTGAAAAAATATTCACGTTTTTGAGTGCACATGCATTTCTGCTGCAAATGCCTCTGGAAGTTTCATGCCGTTCGTATGCCAATTGTGGCAACACGAAAATGACCCGTTTTCCCATTCCGAGGGATTTCTGTGCGACCCTAACAGCCCCTTGAGCCACAAGAGACACATCCCCGCCAATTTCTAGCGTTTCACGGGGTCTATCCGTGAAAAATATAGACGTTTTTGAGTGCACATGCATTTCTGCTGCAGATGCCTCTGGAAGTTTCATGCCGTTCGTACGCAATGTGGCAACACGAAAATGACCCCTTTTCCCATTCCGAGGGATTTCTGTGCGACCCTAACTAACAGCGCCCGTGAGCCACAAGAGAGACATCCCCGCCAATTTATAGCGTTTCACGGGGTCTATCCGTGAAAAATATAGACGTTTTTGAGTGCACATGCATTCCTGCTGCAAATGCCTCTGGAAGTTTCATGCCGTTCCTATGCAATGTGGCCACACAAAAATGACCCGTTTTCCCATTCCGAGGCATTTCTGTGCGACCCTAACAGCCCCGTGAGCCACAAGAGAGACATCCCCGCCAACTTCTAGCGTTTGACAGGGTCTATGCGTGAAAAATATTAAAATTTTTGAGTGCACGTGCCTTTCTGCTGCAAATGCCTCTGGAAGTTTCATGGCGTTCCTATGCAATGTGGCAACACGAAAATGACCCCTTTTCCCATTCCGAGGGAGTTCTGTGCCACCCTAACAGCCCCGTGAGCCACAAGAGACACATCCCCGCCAATTTCTAGCGTTTCACGGGGTCTATCCGTGAAACATATAGAAGTTTTTGAGTGCACATGCATTCCTGCTGCAAATGCCTCTGGAAGTTTCATGCGGTTCGTACGCAATGTGGCAACACGAAAATGACCCGTTTTCCCATTCCCAGGGATTTATGTGCGACCCGAACAGCCCCGTGAGCCACAAGAGACACATCCCCGCCAATTTCTAGTGTTTCACGGGGTCTATCCGTGAAAAATATCAATTT
>NW_027422984.1:1620000-1622500 GCF_048934315.1 Petromyzon marinus | reverse complement strand
CCAGACGGTTATGGAGGAGGTGAGGATGGATTCAATGATCGCTGTATAGAATTGCACCATCATTGTCTTTGGCAGGTTGCATTTCTTCAGCTGCCGTCGAAAGTACATCCTCTGTTGAGCTCTCTTGGCGAGGGAGCTGATGTTCAGTTCCCACTTGAGGTCCCGGCAGAGAATAGTGCCCAGGAAGCGGAAGGACTCCACAATTTTGACTGCGGAGTCTAACAGGGTGATGGCGGTGAGTGGGGCTGTATTCTTCCTGAAGTCCACAACCATCTCAACTGTCCTTAGAGCATTTAGCTCTAAGTTGTTCTGGCTACACCAGGTCACCAGGTTGTCAGCTTCCCACCTATAGTCAGACTCATCCCCACCAGAGATCAGCCCAATGAGGGTGGTGTCGTCCGACAAACTTCAAGAGTTTGACGGACAGATGATTGGAGGCGCAGCTGTTGGTATACAGGGAGAAGAGCAGTGGGCAAAGGACGCAGCCCTGAGGAGTTCCCGTGCTGATGGACCTGGAGTCAGAGACTTCTGTTCCCGGCTTAACGCACTGCTTCCTGTCAGAGAGGAAGTCTGTGATCCACCTGCAGGTGGAGTAGGGCACGTTCAGCTGGAAGAGCTTGTCCTGAAGCAGGGCAGGGATGATGGTGTTGAAGGCAGAGCTGAAGTCCACAAACAGGATCCTGGCGTAGGATGCTGGGGCGTCCACATGCTGTAGGGTGAAGTGGAGGGCCATGTTAACTGCGTCGTCCACAGACCTGTTGGCTCTGTAGGCAAACTGAAGGGGGTCCAGGAGAGGGTCTGTGATGGCTTTGAGGTGTGCCAGGAGCAGGCGCTCAAAAGACTTCATTACCACAGATGTAAGGGCGACCGGTCTGTAATCATTTAGTCCTGTTGGCCTTAGCTTTTTGGGCACAGCGATGATGGTGGAGGACTTGAGACAGGCTGGTACATGTCATGTCTCCAGGGAGGTGTTAAAGATGTTGGTGAACACCGGAGACAGCTGGTCAGCGCAGTGCCTGAGGGTGGCTGGAGAGACAGAGTCCGGCCCGGCTGCTTTGCGTGGATTCTGCCTCTTGAAAAGCCCATTAACTTCTCCCTCCTGAAAGGAGAGAGTCGTTTCTGTAGTATGGGTGGGGGATGGGGCCTCTTGGGTGGGAAGGGGTGGTTCAGGACAGTCCAATTGTCTTTCAAATCTACGGTAGAACTCGTTCAGGTCGTTGGCTAGGCGGGAGTCGTTAGTGGTGTGGGGCGCTCTGGGTTTGTAGTTGGTGATGTGCCTGAGCCCTTTGGCAGACAGAAGCAGCGTCGTTAGTAGAGAACTGGTGTTTTAGTGTCTCTGAGTACAGTCGTTTAGCCTCTCTCACCGCTTTGCTAAACCTGTTCTTCGACTCCTTGAATCTGTCTCTATCCCCACTCCTAAACGCTTCCTCCTTCTCCAACCTCAACCTTTTGAGCTTTGCTGAGAACCAGGGCTTGTTGTTGTTAAAGTTCACCCTGGTACGTGTTGGGATACAGCAGTCCTCACAGAAGCTGATGTACACAGCCTCTGTGAGTTCATCCAGACTATTGGTAGCAGTCGTGAACATATCCCAGTCAGTACAGTCTAAGCACGCCCGCAAATCTTCCACAGCCTCACTGGTCCACTGTTTAGATGTCCTCACAGCAGGTTTACAGAGTTTTAGTTGCTGCCTGTATGCACGAATCAGGTGGACCAAGGGAGTTCTGTGCGAGCCGAACAGCCCCGTGACCCACAAGAGAAACATCCCCGCCAAATTCGAGCGTTTGACGGGGTCTATCCGTGAAAAAATATTCACGTTTTTGAGTGCACATGCATTTCTGCTGCAAATGCCTCTGGAAGTTTCATGCCGTTCGTATGCCAATTGTGGCAACACGAAAATGACCCGTTTTCCCATTCCGAGGGATTTCTGTGCGACCCTAACAGCCCCGTGAGCCACAAGAGACACATCCCCGCCAATTTCTAGCGTTTCACGGGGTCTATCCGTGAAAAATATAGACGTTTTTGAGTGCACATGCATTTCTGCTGCAGATGCCTCTGGAAGTTTCATGCCGTTCGTACGCAATGTGGCAACACGAAAATGACCCCTTTTCCCATTCCGAGGGATTTCTGTGCGACCCTAACTAACAGCGCCCGTGAGCCACAAGAGAGACATCCCCGCCAATTTATAGCGTTTCACGGGGTCTATCCGTGAAAAATATAGACGTTTTTGAGTGCACATGCATTCCTGCTGCAAATGCCTCTGGAAGTTTCATGCCGTTCCTATGCAATGTGGCCACACAAAAATGACCCGTTTTCCCATTCCGAGGCATTTCTGTGCGACCCTAACAGCCCCGTGAGCCACAAGAGAGACATCCCCGCCAACTTCTAGCGTTTGACGGGGTCTATGCGTGAAAAATATTAAAATTTTTGAGTGCACGTGCCTTTCTGCTGCAAATGCCTCTGGAAGTTTCATGGCGTTCCTATGCAATGTGGCAACACGAA
>NW_027422984.1:1595000-1597500 GCF_048934315.1 Petromyzon marinus | reverse complement strand
ATTAGCATACGTGTTGGTGTCAAACAGGGTGACCCCATGTCACCCCTGCTCTTCAATCTTGCCATGGACCCTTTGATATGCACCCTAGAGTCACACGGAGTTGGGTACTCCATTGATACCGACCACGTGACAGCTCTTGCGTTTGCTGATGATTTGGTGTTGGTGAGCGAATCTTGGGTTGGTATGGCCGCCAATCTAGCGATCTTGGAATCATTTTGTGGGCTATCGGGATTGGAGGTTCAGGCCAGAAAGTGCCAGGGCTTCATGATAAGCCCAACCAAAGATTCATATACGGTGAACAACTGCGACCCATGGACTATCAAAAATAAAGATGTCCATATGATCCAACCTGATGAATCAACGAAATACCTTGGTCTGAAAATTGGCCCTTGGACTGGCACTATACAGCCTGATCTACATTGTCAGCTAAAGACATGGATCTCGAAAATCGATGAGGCGCCTCTGAAGCCAACTCAGAAGGTTGAACTACTCAATGCCTATGCCCTACCCAGATTGTTATATCCTGCAGACCACTCGGACTGCAAGCAATCAACTCTCCGTGGGTTGGACCAAGAGATTAGAAAGGCGGTAAAAGGATGGCTCCACCTTCCCGCTTCAACTTGTGATGGACTGTTATATGCCAGAGCCCGAGACGGAGGCCTTGCCATCTTGAAACTGGAAAAAACAATCCCTTCGGTTCAAGTTAGAAGGCTGCAACGTATAGCAAACTCGTCCGATGCTATCACCCGTAATATTGTGTCCTCGCAGGGTATGGAGGAAGAATACCGTAATTTGTGGGTACGAGCAGGGGGTGACAGTGATGCAATCCCAACATTCGTTCTCAGGGACTCGGTGTCAAAAGAACCTGTATATCCGAGACCCTGCGATTGGAGGGAGCATGAATTTCAGAGATGGTGCGAAAAGCCGGTTCAAGGAAGGGGCATTGTAAACTTTGCGCATGATAGAATCAGTAATGCTTGGTTGAGGCCATGGTGCGGCTTTAAACAATGCTTCTTTATCGCAGCACTACAACTAAGGGCAAATATTTACCCAACAAGAGAAAGCTTGAACAGAGGCAGAGATGGGGCCCTACGTTCCTGCAGGAAATGCTCTGCCAGACTCGAGTCCCTTTCGCACATTCTCGGTCAATGTCCTGCAGTACAGAAAGCAAGAATTGCGCGACATAACAAGATCAGTAACATTCTGGCAGACGAAGCGGCTAGATTGGGCTGGTCTGTATACAAAGAGCCACGGTTCATATCCGAGACGGGAGAGATGAGAAAGCCTGACCTCGTGTTTGCAAAAGATGAGGAGGCGGTTGTGATCGATGTCACCGTCCGTTTTGAGCTTTCAAAGAATACCTTGTCAGATGCTGCCTCGCACAAAGTTTCGTACTATACCCCTCTTGGTGATCAAGTCAAAGTGCTGACGAAGGCTAGCAAGGTCACATTCTTTGGATTCCCGGTTGGGGCAAGAGGAAAGTGGCCCCTTGAGAATAACGAGGTACTTACCTCCCTGGGCCTGACCAAACCCAGAACGACATCACTGGCCAAGATGATTTCCCGCAGAACGCTGCTTTTCTCTCTTGATATTCTGAGAATGTTCTGTGGAAATTATGCGGTCTATGAACAGTCATAGACAACCTCCGAAACAAATAATAGTTTTGTTTTAAGATGTCATTTGTTTTAGATTGATTTTGTTATTTTCGAAGGTGAAGTCGGTTTTTATTTCATTTTACTATTTTCCACAATTTAGATTGTTATTTTCCAAGACGGAGTCTTGGTTCTTTTTTTTATTGTTAGTTTTTTTTTTTAACACGTCGTATTTGTTACTTTAGAGCTTAGAGGGGACTTTATTTTCGCCTTACTATTTTCTGCCTACAAAGAAGATTAAAAATAAGCTTTTTTCAAGATGGTTTTGTTATTTTCCAAGGTGAAGTCTTGGTATTCTTATTTTACTATTTTCCATAAAGAAGACCTTTCTTTTAGATTTTGTTATTTTCCAAGACGAAGACTTGGTATTTTTATTATATTGCTATGTTTTACACGAAGCTTATTCAAGAGCACTTATATAGATTAGACTTTGTTATTTTAATTCTTTATTTTTGGACTACATCAGTTCGAGAGTCCTGTAACTTACTATTTTCTGCCTACAAAGAAGATTAGAAATAAGCTTTATTTAAGATGTTTTAGATTAGATTTTGTTATTTTCCAAGGTGAAGTCTTGGTTTTTTTTATTTTACTATTTTCCACAAAGAAGACTTTTCTTTTCTTTTAGATTTTGTTATTTTCCAAGACGAAGACTTGGTATTTTTTTTTTGGTATTTTTTACAGGAAGCTTTATTCAAGAGCACTTATATAGATTAGACTTTGTTATTTTAATTCTTTATTTTTGCACTACATCAGTTCGAGAGAAGACTACAAACCAGCTTTATTTAAGATGTTTTAGATTAGATTTTGTTATTTTCCAAGGTGAAGTCTTGGTTTTTTATTTTACTATT
>NW_027422984.1:1587500-1590000 GCF_048934315.1 Petromyzon marinus | reverse complement strand
TATGGGTGGGGGATGGGGCCTCTTGGGTGGGAAGGGGTGGTTCAGGACAGTCCAATTGTCTTTCAAATCTACGGTAGAACTCGTTCAGGTCGTTGGCTAGGCGGGAGTCGTTAGTGGTGTGGGGCGCTCTGGGTTTGTAGTTGGTGATGTGCCTGAGCCCTTTGGCAGACAGAAGCAGCGTCGTTAGTAGAGAACTGGTGTTTTAGTGTCTCTGAGTACAGTCGTTTAGCCTCTCTCACCGCTTTGCTAAACCTGTTCTTCGACTCCTTGAATCTGTCTCTATCCCCACTCCTAAACGCTTCCTCCTTCTCCAACCTCAACCTTTTGAGCTTTGCTGAGAACCAGGGCTTGTTGTTGTTAAAGTTCACCCTGGTACGTGTTGGGATACAGCAGTCCTCACAGAAGCTGATGTACACAGCCTCTGTGAGTTCATCCAGACTATTGGTAGCAGTCGTGAACATATCCCAGTCAGTACAGTCTAAGCACGCCCGCAAATCTTCCACAGCCTCACTGGTCCACTGTTTAGATGTCCTCACAGCAGGTTTACAGAGTTTTAGTTGCTGCCTGTATGCACGAATCAGGTGGACCAAGGGAGTTCTGTGCGAGCCGAACAGCCCCGTGACCCACAAGAGAAACATCCCCGCCAAATTCGAGCGTTTGACGGGGTCTATCCGTGAAAAAATATTCACGTTTTTGAGTGCACATGCATTTCTGCTGCAAATGCCTCTGGAAGTTTCATGCCGTTCGTATGCCAATTGTGGCAACACGAAAATGACCCGTTTTCCCATTCCGAGGGATTTCTGTGCGACCCTAACAGCCCCGTGAGCCACAAGAGACACATCCCCGCCAATTTCTAGCGTTTCACGGGGTCTATCCGTGAAAAATATAGACGTTTTTGAGTGCACATGCATTTCTGCTGCAGATGCCTCTGGAAGTTTCATGCCGTTCGTACGCAATGTGGCAACACGAAAATGACCCCTTTTCCCATTCCGAGGGATTTCTGTGCGACCCTAACTAACAGCGCCCGTGAGCCACAAGAGAGACATCCCCGCCAATTTATAGCGTTTCACGGGGTCTATCCGTGAAAAATATAGACGTTTTTGAGTGCACATGCATTCCTGCTGCAAATGCCTCTGGAAGTTTCATGCCGTTCCTATGCAATGTGGCCACACAAAAATGACCCGTTTTCCCATTCCGAGGCATTTCTGTGCGACCCTAACAGCCCCGTGAGCCACAAGAGAGACATCCCCGCCAACTTCTAGCGTTTGACGGGGTCTATGCGTGAAAAATATTAAAATTTTTGAGTGCACGTGCCTTTCTGCTGCAAATGCCTCTGGAAGTTTCATGGCGTTCCTATGCAATGTGGCAACACGAAAATGACCCCTTTTCCCATTCCGAGGGAGTTCTGTGCCACCCTAACAGCCCCGTGAGCCACAAGAGACACATCCCCGCCAATTTCTAGCGTTTCACGGGGTCTATCCGTGAAACATATAGAAGTTTTTGAGTGCACATGCATTCCTGCTGCAAATGCCTCTGGAAGTTTCATGCGGTTCGTACGCAATGTGGCAACACGAAAATGACCCGTTTTCCCATTCCCAGGGATTTCTGTGCGACCCGAACAGCCCCGTGAGCCACAAGAGACACATCCCCGCCAATTTCTAGCGTTTCACGGGGTCTATCCGTGAAAAATATCAATTTTTTTTTGACTGCACATGCATTTCTGCTGCAAATGCCTCTGGAAGTTGCATGCGGTTCGCATGCAATGTGGCGACACGAAAATGACCCGTTTTCCCATTCCGAGGGATTTCTGTGCCACCCTAACAGCCCCGTGAGCCACAAGAGAGACATCCCCGCCAATTTCTAGCGTATCACGGGGTCTATCCGTGAGAAATATTCACTTTTTTGAGTGCACATGCATTCCTGCTGCAAATGCCTCTGGAAGTTTCATGCGGTTCGTATGCAATGTGGCGACACGAAAATGACCCGTTTTCCCATTCCGAGGGATTTCTGTGCCACCCTAACAGCCCCGTGAGCCACAAGAGAGACATCCCCGCCCACTTCTAGCGTTTCACGGGGTCTCTCCGTGAAAAATATCACATTTTTTTGAGTGCACATGCATTCCTGCTGCAAATGCCTCTGGAAGTTTCATGCGGTTCGCATGCAATGTGGCGACACGAAAATGACCCGTTTTTTCCCATTCCGAGGGATTTCTGTGCCACCCTAACAGCCCCGTGAGCCACAAGAGACACATCCCCGCCAATTTCTAGCGTTTCACGGGGTCTATCCGTGAAAAATATTCAATTTTTTGACTGCACATGCATTTCTGCTGCAAATGCCTCTGGAAGTTTCATGCGGTTCGCATGCAATGTGGCGACACGAAAATGACCCGTTTTCCCATTCCGAGGGATTTCTGTGCCACCCTAACAGCCCCGTGAGCCACAAGAGAGACATCGCCGCCAATTTCTAGCGTTTCACGGGGTCTATCCGTGAAAAATATTCA
>NW_027422984.1:1575000-1577500 GCF_048934315.1 Petromyzon marinus | reverse complement strand
GGGCGTCCACATGCTGTAGGGTGAAGTGGAGGGCCATGTTAACTGCGTCGTCCACAGACCTGTTGGCTCTGTAGGCAAACTGAAGGGGGTCCAGGAGAGGGTCTGTGATGGCTTTGAGGTGTGCCAGGAGCAGGCGCTCAAAAGACTTCATTACCACAGATGTAAGGGCGACCGGTCTGTAATCATTTAGTCCTGTTGGCCTTAGCTTTTTGGGCACAGCGATGATGGTGGAGGACTTGAGACAGGCTGGTACATGGCATGTCTCCAGGGAGGTGTTAAAGATGTTGGTGAACACCGGAGACAGCTGGTCAGCGCAGTGCCTGAGGGTGGCTGGAGAGACAGAGTCCGGCCCGGCTGCTTTGCGTGGATTCTGCCTCTTGAAAAGCCCATTAACTTCTCCCTCCTGAAAGGAGAGAGTCGTTTCTGTAGTATGGGTGGGGGATGGGGCCTCTTGGGTGGGAAGGGGTGGTTCAGGACAGTCCAATTGTCTTTCAAATCTACGGTAGAACTCGTTCAGGTCGTTGGCTAGGCGGGAGTCGTTAGTGGTGTGGGGCGCTCTGGGTTTGTAGTTGGTGATGTGCCTGAGCCCTTTGGCAGACAGAAGCAGCGTCGTTAGTAGAGAACTGGTGTTTTAGTGTCTCTGAGTACAGTCGTTTAGCCTCTCTCACCGCTTTGCTAAACCTGTTCTTCGACTCCTTGAATCTGTCTCTATCCCCACTCCTAAACGCTTCCTCCTTCTCCAACCTCAACCTTTTGAGCTTTGCTGAGAACCAGGGCTTGTTGTTGTTAAAGTTCACCCTGGTACGTGTTGGGATACAGCAGTCCTCACAGAAGCTGATGTACACAGCCTCTGTGAGTTCATCCAGACTATTGGTAGCAGTCGTGAACATATCCCAGTCAGTACAGTCTAAGCACGCCCGCAAATCTTCCACAGCCTCACTGGTCCACTGTTTAGATGTCCTCACAGCAGGTTTACAGAGTTTTAGTTGCTGCCTGTATGCACGAATCAGGTGGACCAAGGGAGTTCTGTGCGAGCCGAACAGCCCCGTGACCCACAAGAGAAACATCCCCGCCAAATTCGAGCGTTTGACGGGGTCTATCCGTGAAAAAATATTCACGTTTTTGAGTGCACATGCATTTCTGCTGCAAATGCCTCTGGAAGTTTCATGCCGTTCGTATGCCAATTGTGGCAACACGAAAATGACCCGTTTTCCCATTCCGAGGGATTTCTGTGCGACCCTAACAGCCCCGTGAGCCACAAGAGACACATCCCCGCCAATTTCTAGCGTTTCACGGGGTCTATCCGTGAAAAATATAGACGTTTTTGAGTGCACATGCATTTCTGCTGCAGATGCCTCTGGAAGTTTCATGCCGTTCGTACGCAATGTGGCAACACGAAAATGACCCCTTTTCCCATTCCGAGGGATTTCTGTGCGACCCTAACTAACAGCGCCCGTGAGCCACAAGAGAGACATCCCCGCCAATTTATAGCGTTTCACGGGGTCTATCCGTGAAAAATATAGACGTTTTTGAGTGCACATGCATTCCTGCTGCAAATGCCTCTGGAAGTTTCATGCCGTTCCTATGCAATGTGGCCACACAAAAATGACCCGTTTTCCCATTCCGAGGCATTTCTGTGCGACCCTAACAGCCCCGTGAGCCACAAGAGAGACATCCCCGCCAACTTCTAGCGTTTGACGGGGTCTATGCGTGAAAAATATTAAAATTTTTGAGTGCACGTGCCTTTCTGCTGCAAATGCCTCTGGAAGTTTCATGGCGTTCCTATGCAATGTGGCAACACGAAAATGACCCCTTTTCCCATTCCGAGGGAGTTCTGTGCCACCCTAACAGCCCCGTGAGCCACAAGAGACACATCCCCGCCAATTTCTAGCGTTTCACGGGGTCTATCCGTGAAACATATAGACGTTTTTGAGTGCACATGCATTTCTGCTGCAGATGCCTCTGGAAGTTTCATGCCGTTCGTACGCAATGTGGCAACACGAAAATGACCCCTTTTCCCATTCCGAGGGATTTCTGTGCGACCCTAACTAACAGCGCCCGTGAGCCACAAGAGAGACATCCCCGCCAATTTATAGCGTTTCACGGGGTCTATCCGTGAAAAATATAGACGTTTTTGAGTGCACATGCATTCCTGCTGCAAATGCCTCTGGAAGTTTCATGCCGTTCCTATGCAATGTGGCCACACAAAAATGACCCGTTTTCCCATTCCGAGGCATTTCTGTGCGACCCTAACAGCCCCGTGAGCCACAAGAGAGACATCCCCGCCAACTTCTAGCGTTTGACGGGGTCTATGCGTGAAAAATATTAAAATTTTTGAGTGCACGTGCCTTTCTGCTGCAAATGCCTCTGGAAGTTTCATGGCGTTCCTATGCAATGTGGCAACACGAAAATGACCCCTTTTCCCATTCCGAGGGAGTTCTGTGCCACCCTAACAGCCCCGTGAGCCACAAGAGACACATCCCCGCCAATTTCTAGCGTT
>NW_027422984.1:1562500-1565000 GCF_048934315.1 Petromyzon marinus | reverse complement strand
CACCTGCAGGTGGAGTAGGGCACGTTCAGCTGGAAGAGCTTGTCCTGAAGCAGGGCAGGGATGATGGTGTTGAAGGCAGAGCTGAAGTCCACAAACAGGATCCTGGCGTAGGATGCTGGGGCGTCCACATGCTGTAGGGTGAAGTGGAGGGCCATGTTAACTGCGTCGTCCACAGACCTGTTGGCTCTGTAGGCAAACTGAAGGGGGTCCAGGAGAGGGTCTGTGATGGCTTTGAGGTGTGCCAGGAGCAGGCGCTCAAAAGACTTCATTACCACAGATGTAAGGGCGACCGGTCTGTAATCATTTAGTCCTGTTGGCCTTAGCTTTTTGGGCACAGCGATGATGGTGGAGGACTTGAGACAGGCTGGTACATGGCATGTCTCCAGGGAGGTGTTAAAGATGTTGGTGAACACCGGAGACAGCTGGTCAGCGCAGTGCCTGAGGGTGGCTGGAGAGACAGAGTCCGGCCCGGCTGCTTTGCGTGGATTCTGCCTCTTGAAAAGCCCATTAACTTCTCCCTCCTGAAAGGAGAGAGTCGTTTCTGTAGTATGGGTGGGGGATGGGGCCTCTTGGGTGGGAAGGGGTGGTTCAGGACAGTCCAATTGTCTTTCAAATCTACGGTAGAACTCGTTCAGGTCGTTGGCTAGGCGGGAGTCGTTAGTGGTGTGGGGCGCTCTGGGTTTGTAGTTGGTGATGTGCCTGAGCCCTTTGGCAGACAGAAGCAGCGTCGTTAGTAGAGAACTGGTGTTTTAGTGTCTCTGAGTACAGTCGTTTAGCCTCTCTCACCGCTTTGCTAAACCTGTTCTTCGACTCCTTGAATCTGTCTCTATCCCCACTCCTAAACGCTTCCTCCTTCTCCAACCTCAACCTTTTGAGCTTTGCTGAGAACCAGGGCTTGTTGTTGTTAAAGTTCACCCTGGTACGTGTTGGGATACAGCAGTCCTCACAGAAGCTGATGTACACAGCCTCTGTGAGTTCATCCAGACTATTGGTAGCAGTCGTGAACATATCCCAGTCAGTACAGTCTAAGCACGCCCGCAAATCTTCCACAGCCTCACTGGTCCACTGTTTAGATGTCCTCACAGCAGGTTTACAGAGTTTTAGTTGCTGCCTGTATGCACGAATCAGGTGGACCAAGGGAGTTCTGTGCGAGCCGAACAGCCCCGTGACCCACAAGAGAAACATCCCCGCCAAATTCGAGCGTTTGACGGGGTCTATCCGTGAAAAAATATTCACGTTTTTGAGTGCACATGCATTTCTGCTGCAAATGCCTCTGGAAGTTTCATGCCGTTCGTATGCCAATTGTGGCAACACGAAAATGACCCGTTTTCCCATTCCGAGGGATTTCTGTGCGACCCTAACAGCCCCGTGAGCCACAAGAGACACATCCCCGCCAATTTCTAGCGTTTCACGGGGTCTATCCGTGAAAAATATAGACGTTTTTGAGTGCACATGCATTTCTGCTGCAGATGCCTCTGGAAGTTTCATGCCGTTCGTACGCAATGTGGCAACACGAAAATGACCCCTTTTCCCATTCCGAGGGATTTCTGTGCGACCCTAACTAACAGCGCCCGTGAGCCACAAGAGAGACATCCCCGCCAATTTATAGCGTTTCACGGGGTCTATCCGTGAAAAATATAGACGTTTTTGAGTGCACATGCATTCCTGCTGCAAATGCCTCTGGAAGTTTCATGCCGTTCCTATGCAATGTGGCCACACAAAAATGACCCGTTTTCCCATTCCGAGGCATTTCTGTGCGACCCTAACAGCCCCGTGAGCCACAAGAGAGACATCCCCGCCAACTTCTAGCGTTTGACGGGGTCTATGCGTGAAAAATATTAAAATTTTTGAGTGCACGTGCCTTTCTGCTGCAAATGCCTCTGGAAGTTTCATGGCGTTCCTATGCAATGTGGCAACACGAAAATGACCCCTTTTCCCATTCCGAGGGAGTTCTGTGCCACCCTAACAGCCCCGTGAGCCACAAGAGACACATCCCCGCCAATTTCTAGCGTTTCACGGGGTCTATCCGTGAAACATATAGAAGTTTTTGAGTGCACATGCATTCCTGCTGCAAATGCCTCTGGAAGTTTCATGCGGTTCGTACGCAATGTGGCAACACGAAAATGACCCGTTTTCCCATTCCCAGGGATTTCTGTGCGACCCGAACAGCCCCGTGAGCCACAAGAGACACATCCCCGCCAATTTCTAGCGTTTCACGGGGTCTATCCGTGAAAAATATCAATGTTTTTTTGACTGCACATGCATTTCTGCTGCAAATGCCTCTGGAAGTTGCATGCGGTTCGCATGCAATGTGGCGACACGAAAATGACCCGTTTTCCCATTCCGAGGGATTTCTGTGCCACCCTAACAGCCCCATGAGCCACAAGAGAGACATCCCCGCCAATTTCTAGCGTATCACGGGGTCTATCCGTGAGAAATATTCACTTTTTTGAGTGCACATGCATTCCTGCTGCAAATGCCTCTGGAAGTTTCATGCGGT
>NW_027422984.1:1552500-1555000 GCF_048934315.1 Petromyzon marinus | reverse complement strand
ACCTCCACTCTCTGAATGTCCTTGGTACTAGACATCGGAGTGTCGTCAAAACCAGTACCGCATGTGAGTTTTGTACGGCATGCTTATTCCAGCCTGGGGGTCCTGGAGAAAAAAGAAAAAAAAAAAAAAAACAAACCTGTCCCCCACTCTCTGTTCGTCTCTGGTTCCGGACGACAGAGTGACGCCAAGCCCGGAAATCCCAGGGGAATCTCGTAATGCCTTGTAACATCCTGCGCACTACACTTTTGACGGTGGAACATGGACGGGCCATCCAACCCGGAAAAGGTCGGCGTCGAAAGAAGCCGAGTACCAAAATAGCCAAATGCCTGATGTCACCGTCCGTTTTGAGCTTTCAAAGAATACCTTGTCAGATGCTGCCTCGCACAAAGTTTCGTACTATACCCCTCTTGGTGAT
Source organism: Petromyzon marinus (assembly GCF_048934315.1). Lineage (NCBI taxonomy): Eukaryota > Metazoa > Chordata > Hyperoartia > Petromyzontiformes > Petromyzontidae > Petromyzon > Petromyzon marinus. The sequence continues at coordinate 1,554,585 of NW_027422984.1, read as the reverse complement.
CAAGTCAAAGTGCTGACGAAGGCTAGCAAGGTCACATTCTTTGGATTCCCGGTTGGGGCAAGAGGAAAGTGGCCCCTTGAGAATAACGAGGTACTTACCTCCCTGGGCCTGACCAAACCCAGAACGACATCACTGGCCAAGATGATTTCCCGCAGAACGCTGCTTTTCTCTCTTGATATTCTGAGAATGTTCTGTGGAAATTATGCGGTCTATGAACAGTCATAGACAACCTCCGAAACAAATAATAGTTTTGTTTTAAGATGTCATTTGTTTTAGATTGATTTTGTTATTTTCGAAGGTGAAGTCGGTTTTTATTTCATTTTACTATTTTCCACAATTTAGATTGTTATTTTCCAAGACGAAGTCTTGGTTCTTTTTTTTATTGTTAGTTTTTTTTTTTTTTTAACACGTCGTATTTGTTACTTTAGAGCTTAGAGGGGACTTTATTTTCGCCTTACTATTTTCTGCCTACAAAGAAGATTAAAAATAAGCTTTTTTCAAGATGGTTTTGTTATTTTCCAAGGTGAAGTCTTGGTATTCTTATTTTACTATTTTCCATAAAGAAGACCTTTCTTTTAGATTTTGTTATTTTCCAAGACGAAGACTTGGTATTTTTATTATATTGCCATTTTTTTACACGAAACTTATTCAAGAGCACTTATATAGATTAGACTTTGTTATTTTAATTCTTTATTTTTGGACTACATCAGTTCGAGAGTCCTGTAACTTACTATTTTCCGCCTACAAAGAAGATTACAAATAAGCTTTATTTAAGATGTTTTAGATTAGATTTTGTTATTTTCCAAGGTGAAGTCTTGGTTTTTTTATTTTACTATTTTCCACAAAGAAGACTTTTCTTTTCTTTTAGATTTTGTTATTTTCCAAGACGAAGACTTGGTATTTTTTTGCTATTTTTTTACAGGAAGCTTTATTCAAGAGCACTTATATAGATTAGACTTTGTTATTTTAATTCTTTATTTTTGCACTACATCAATTCGAGAGAAGACTACAAACCAGCTTTATTTAAGATGTTTTAGATTAGATTTTGTTATTTTCCAAGGTGAAGTCTTGGTTTTTTTATTTTACTATTTTCCACAAAGAAGACTTTTCTTTTAGATTTTGTTATTTTCCAAGACGAAGACTTGGTATTTTTTTATTGCTATTTTTTTTACACGAAGCCTATTCAAGAGCACTTATATAGATTGGTCTTTGTTATTTTAATTCTTTATTTTTGGACTACATCAGTTCGAGAGTCCTGTAACTTACTATTTTCTGCCTACAAAGAAGATTACAAATAAGTTTATTTAAGATGTTTTAGATTAGATTTTGTTATTTTCCAAGGTGAAGTCTTGGTTTTTTTATTTTACTATTTTCCACAAAGAAGACTTTTCTTTTCTTTTAGATTTTGTTATTTTCCAAGACGAAGACTTGGTTTTTTTTATATTGCTATTTTTTTTTTACACTGCTTTATTCAAGAGCGCTTATATAGATTAGAATTTGTTATTTTAATTCTTTATTTTTGGAATACATCAGTTTGAGAGTCCTGTAACGTACTTTTTTCTGCCTACAAAGAAGACTACAGACAAGCTTTATTTAAGATGTTTTAGATTAGATTTTGTTATTTTCCAAGGTGAAGACTTGGTTTTTTTATTTTACTATTTTCCACAAAGAAGATTTTTCTTTTAGATTTTGTTATTTTCCAAGACGAAGACTTGGTATTTTTTTTATTGCTAGTTTTTTTTATATGTTACTTCAGAGCATAGAGAGGACTTTATTTTTACCTTACTATTTTCTGCCTTCAAAGAAGATTAAAAATAAGCTTTATTCAACATTACTTATATAGATTAGACTTTGTTATTTTAATTCTTTATTTTTTGGAGTACATCAGTTCGAGAATCCGGTAACCTTACCGACTCTACTCCGTGTTGCCATTGATGCACGGCAGCAGGGATTCGATAATACACGGCATCCCAGTCAGGGACCAGCTTGATGATGCTGGATCTGCGTTGGATACACCAGCATGGGAGTACAATACGGTTATTGACTCCACCCCGTGTTATCAAAGATGCATGGTAACAGGGCGAA
>NW_027422984.1:1535000-1537500 GCF_048934315.1 Petromyzon marinus | reverse complement strand
GTTGAGCTCTCTTGGCGAGGGAGCTGATGTTCAGTTCCCACTTGAGGTCCCGGCAGAGAATAGTGCCCAGGAAGCGGAAGGACTCCACAATTTTGACTGCGGAGTCTAACAGGGTGATGGCGGTGAGTGGGGCTGTATTCTTCCTGAAGTCCACAACCATCTCAACTGTCCTTAGAGCATTTAGCTCTAAGTTGTTCTGGCTACACCAGGTCACCAGGTTGTCAGCTTCCCACCTATAGTCAGACTCATCCCCACCAGAGATCAGCCCAATGAGGGTGGTGTCGTCCGACAAACTTCAAGAGTTTGACGGACAGATGATTGGAGGCGCAGCTGTTGGTATACAGGGAGAAGAGCAGTGGGCAAAGGACGCAGCCCTGAGGAGTTCCCGTGCTGATGGACCTGGAGTCAGAGACTTCTGTTCCCGGCTTAACGCACTGCTTCCTGTCAGAGAGGAAGTCTGTGATCCACCTGCAGGTGGAGTAGGGCACGTTCAGCTGGAAGAGCTTGTCCTGAAGCAGGGCAGGGATGATGGTGTTGAAGGCAGAGCTGAAGTCCACAAACAGGATCCTGGCGTAGGATGCTGGGGCGTCCACATGCTGTAGGGTGAAGTGGAGGGCCATGTTAACTGCGTCGTCCACAGACCTGTTGGCTCTGTAGGCAAACTGAAGGGGGTCCAGGAGAGGGTCTGTGATGGCTTTGAGGTGTGCCAGGAGCAGGCGCTCAAAAGACTTCATTACCACAGATGTAAGGGCGACCGGTCTGTAATCATTTAGTCCTGTTGGCCTTAGCTTTTTGGGCACAGCGATGATGGTGGAGGACTTGAGACAGGCTGGTACATGGCATGTCTCCAGGGAGGTGTTAAAGATGTTGGTGAACACCGGAGACAGCTGGTCAGCGCAGTGCCTGAGGGTGGCTGGAGAGACAGAGTCCGGCCCGGCTGCTTTGCGTGGATTCTGCCTCTTGAAAAGCCCATTAACTTCTCCCTCCTGAAAGGAGAGAGTCGTTTCTGTAGTATGGGTGGGGGATGGGGCCTCTTGGGTGGGAAGGGGTGGTTCAGGACAGTCCAATTGTCTTTCAAATCTACGGTAGAACTCGTTCAGGTCGTTGGCTAGGCGGGAGTCGTTAGTGGTGTGGGGCGCTCTGGGTTTGTAGTTGGTGATGTGCCTGAGCCCTTTGGCAGACAGAAGCAGCGTCGTTAGTAGAGAACTGGTGTTTTAGTGTCTCTGAGTACAGTCGTTTAGCCTCTCTCACCGCTTTGCTAAACCTGTTCTTCGACTCCTTGAATCTGTCTCTATCCCCACTCCTAAACGCTTCCTCCTTCTCCAACCTCAACCTTTTGAGCTTTGCTGAGAACCAGGGCTTGTTGTTGTTAAAGTTCACCCTGGTACGTGTTGGGATACAGCAGTCCTCACAGAAGCTGATGTACACAGCCTCTGTGAGTTCATCCAGACTATTGGTAGCAGTCGTGAACATATCCCAGTCAGTACAGTCTAAGCACGCCCGCAAATCTTCCACAGCCTCACTGGTCCACTGTTTAGATGTCCTCACAGCAGGTTTACAGAGTTTTAGTTGCTGCCTGTATGCACGAATCAGGTGGACCAAGGGAGTTCTGTGCGAGCCGAACAGCCCCGTGACCCACAAGAGAAACATCCCCGCCAAATTCGAGCGTTTGACGGGGTCTATCCGTGAAAAAATATTCACGTTTTTGAGTGCACATGCATTTCTGCTGCAAATGCCTCTGGAAGTTTCATGCCGTTCGTATGCCAATTGTGGCAACACGAAAATGACCCGTTTTCCCATTCCGAGGGATTTCTGTGCGACCCTAACAGCCCCGTGAGCCACAAGAGACACATCCCCGCCAATTTCTAGCGTTTCACGGGGTCTATCCGTGAAAAATATAGACGTTTTTGAGTGCACATGCATTTCTGCTGCAGATGCCTCTGGAAGTTTCATGCCGTTCGTACGCAATGTGGCAACACGAAAATGACCCCTTTTCCCATTCCGAGGGATTTCTGTGCGACCCTAACTAACAGCGCCCGTGAGCCACAAGAGAGACATCCCCGCCAATTTATAGCGTTTCACGGGGTCTATCCGTGAAAAATATAGACGTTTTTGAGTGCACATGCATTCCTGCTGCAAATGCCTCTGGAAGTTTCATGCCGTTCCTATGCAATGTGGCCACACAAAAATGACCCGTTTTCCCATTCCGAGGCATTTCTGTGCGACCCTAACAGCCCCGTGAGCCACAAGAGAGACATCCCCGCCAACTTCTAGCGTTTGACGGGGTCTATGCGTGAAAAATATTAAAATTTTTGAGTGCACGTGCCTTTCTGCTGCAAATGCCTCTGGAAGTTTCATGGCGTTCCTATGCAATGTGGCAACACGAAAATGACCCCTTTTCCCATTCCGAGGGAGTTCTGTGCCACCCTAACAGCCCCGTGAGCCACAAGAGACACATCCCCGCCAATTTCTAGCGTTTCACGGGGTCTATCCGTGAAAC
>NW_027422984.1:1447500-1450000 GCF_048934315.1 Petromyzon marinus | reverse complement strand
ATCATTGTCTTTGGCAGGTTGCATTTCTTCAGCTGCCGTCGAAAGTACATCCTCTGTTGAGCTCTCTTGGCGAGGGAGCTGATGTTCAGTTCCCACTTGAGGTCCCGGCAGAGAATAGTGCCCAGGAAGCGGAAGGACTCCACAATTTTGACTGCGGAGTCTAACAGGGTGATGGCGGTGAGTGGGGCTGTATTCTTCCTGAAGTCCACAACCATCTCAACTGTCCTTAGAGCATTTAGCTCTAAGTTGTTCTGGCTACACCAGGTCACCAGGTTGTCAGCTTCCCACCTATAGTCAGACTCATCCCCACCAGAGATCAGCCCAATGAGGGTGGTGTCGTCCGACAAACTTCAAGAGTTTGACGGACAGATGATTGGAGGCGCAGCTGTTGGTATACAGGGAGAAGAGCAGTGGGCAAAGGACGCAGCCCTGAGGAGTTCCCGTGCTGATGGACCTGGAGTCAGAGACTTCTGTTCCCGGCTTAACGCACTGCTTCCTGTCAGAGAGGAAGTCTGTGATCCACCTGCAGGTGGAGTAGGGCACGTTCAGCTGGAAGAGCTTGTCCTGAAGCAGGGCAGGGATGATGGTGTTGAAGGCAGAGCTGAAGTCCACAAACAGGATCCTGGCGTAGGATGCTGGGGCGTCCACATGCTGTAGGGTGAAGTGGAGGGCCATGTTAACTGCGTCGTCCACAGACCTGTTGGCTCTGTAGGCAAACTGAAGGGGGTCCAGGAGAGGGTCTGTGATGGCTTTGAGGTGTGCCAGGAGCAGGCGCTCAAAAGACTTCATTACCACAGATGTAAGGGCGACCGGTCTGTAATCATTTAGTCCTGTTGGCCTTAGCTTTTTGGGCACAGCGATGATGGTGGAGGACTTGAGACAGGCTGGTACATGGCATGTCTCCAGGGAGGTGTTAAAGATGTTGGTGAACACCGGAGACAGCTGGTCAGCGCAGTGCCTGAGGGTGGCTGGAGAGACAGAGTCCGGCCCGGCTGCTTTGCGTGGATTCTGCCTCTTGAAAAGCCCATTAACTTCTCCCTCCTGAAAGGAGAGAGTCGTTTCTGTAGTATGGGTGGGGGATGGGGCCTCTTGGGTGGGAAGGGGTGGTTCAGGACAGTCCAATTGTCTTTCAAATCTACGGTAGAACTCGTTCAGGTCGTTGGCTAGGCGGGAGTCGTTAGTGGTGTGGGGCGCTCTGGGTTTGTAGTTGGTGATGTGCCTGAGCCCTTTGGCAGACAGAAGCAGCGTCGTTAGTAGAGAACTGGTGTTTTAGTGTCTCTGAGTACAGTCGTTTAGCCTCTCTCACCGCTTTGCTAAACCTGTTCTTCGACTCCTTGAATCTGTCTCTATCCCCACTCCTAAACGCTTCCTCCTTCTCCAACCTCAACCTTTTGAGCTTTGCTGAGAACCAGGGCTTGTTGTTGTTAAAGTTCACCCTGGTACGTGTTGGGATACAGCAGTCCTCACAGAAGCTGATGTACACAGCCTCTGTGAGTTCATCCAGACTATTGGTAGCAGTCGTGAACATATCCCAGTCAGTACAGTCTAAGCACGCCCGCAAATCTTCCACAGCCTCACTGGTCCACTGTTTAGATGTCCTCACAGCAGGTTTACAGAGTTTTAGTTGCTGCCTGTATGCACGAATCAGGTGGACCAAGGGAGTTCTGTGCGAGCCGAACAGCCCCGTGACCCACAAGAGAAACATCCCCGCCAAATTCGAGCGTTTGACGGGGTCTATCCGTGAAAAAATATTCACGTTTTTGAGTGCACATGCATTTCTGCTGCAAATGCCTCTGGAAGTTTCATGCCGTTCGTATGCCAATTGTGGCAACACGAAAATTACCCGTTTTCCCATTCCGAGGGATTTCTGTGCGACCCTAACAGCCCCGTGAGCCACAAGAGACACATCCCCGCCAATTTCTAGCGTTTCACGGGGTCTATCCGTGAAAAATATAGACTTTTTTGAGTGCACATGCATTTCTGCTGCAGATGCCTCTGGAAGTTTCATGCCGTTCGTACGCAATGTGGCAACACGAAAATGACCCCTTTTCCCATTCCGAGGGATTTCTGTGCGACCCTAACTAACAGCGCCCGTGAGCCACAAGAGAGACATCCCCGCCAATTTATAGCGTTTCACGGGGTCTATCCGTGAAAAATATAGACGTTTTTGAGTGCACATGCATTCCTGCTGCAAATGCCTCTGGAAGTTTCATGCCGTTCCTATGCAATGTGGCCACACAAAAATGACCCGTTTTCCCATTCCGAGGCATTTCTGTGCGACCCTAACAGCCCCGTGAGCCACAAGAGAGACATCCCCGCCAACTTCTAGCGTTTGACGGGGTCTATGCGTGAAAAATATTAAAATTTTTGAGTGCACGTGCCTTTCTGCTGCAAATGCCTCTGGAAGTTTCATGGCGTTCCTATGCAATGTGGCAACACGAAAATGACCCCTTTTCCCATTCCGAGGGAGTTCTGTGCCACCCTAACAGCCCCGTGAGCC
>NW_027422984.1:1422500-1425000 GCF_048934315.1 Petromyzon marinus | reverse complement strand
AAGTACATCCTCTGTTGAGCTCTCTTGGCGAGGGAGCTGATGTTCAGTTCCCACTTGAGGTCCCGGCAGAGAATAGTGCCCAGGAAGCGGAAGGACTCCACAATTTTGACTGCGGAGTCTAACAGGGTGATGGCGGTGAGTGGGGCTGTATTCTTCCTGAAGTCCACAACCATCTCAACTGTCCTTAGAGCATTTAGCTCTAAGTTGTTCTGGCTACACCAGGTCACCAGGTTGTCAGCTTCCCACCTATAGTCAGACTCATCCCCACCAGAGATCAGCCCAATGAGGGTGGTGTCGTCCGACAAACTTCAAGAGTTTGACGGACAGATGATTGGAGGCGCAGCTGTTGGTATACAGGGAGAAGAGCAGTGGGCAAAGGACGCAGCCCTGAGGAGTTCCCGTGCTGATGGACCTGGAGTCAGAGACTTCTGTTCCCGGCTTAACGCACTGCTTCCTGTCAGAGAGGAAGTCTGTGATCCACCTGCAGGTGGAGTAGGGCACGTTCAGCTGGAAGAGCTTGTCCTGAAGCAGGGCAGGGATGATGGTGTTGAAGGCAGAGCTGAAGTCCACAAACAGGATCCTGGCGTAGGATGCTGGGGCGTCCACATGCTGTAGGGTGAAGTGGAGGGCCATGTTAACTGCGTCGTCCACAGACCTGTTGGCTCTGTAGGCAAACTGAAGGGGGTCCAGGAGAGGGTCTGTGATGGCTTTGAGGTGTTCCAGGAGCAGGCGCTCAAAAGACTTCATTACCACAGATGTAAGGGCGACCGGTCTGTAATCATTTAGTCCTGTTGGCCTTAGCTTTTTGGGCACAGCGATGATGGTGGAGGACTTGAGACAGGCTGGTACATGGCATGTCTCCAGGGAGGTGTTAAAGATGTTGGTGAACATCGGAGACAGCTGGTCAGCGCAGTGCCTGAGGGTGGCTGGAGAGACAGAGTCCGGCCCGGCTGCTTTGCGTGGATTCTGCCTCTTGAAAAGCCCATTAACTTCTCCCTCCTGAAAGGAGAGAGTCGTTTCTGTAGTATGGGTGGGGGATGGGGCCTCTTGGGTGGGAAGGGGTGGTTCAGGACAGTCCAATTGTCTTTCAAATCTACGGTAGAACTCGTTCAGGTCGTTGGCTAGGCGGGAGTCGTTAGTGGTGTGGGGCGCTCTGGGTTTGTAGTTGGTGATGTGCCTGAGCCCTTTGGCAGACAGAAGCAGCGTCGTTAGTAGAGAACTGGTGTTTTAGTGTCTCTGAGTACAGTCGTTTAGCCTCTCTCACCGCTTTGCTAAACCTGTTCTTCGACTCCTTGAATCTGTCTCTATCCCCACTCCTAAACGCTTCCTCCTTCTCCAACCTCAACCTTTTGAGCTTTGCTGAGAACCAGGGCTTGTTGTTGTTAAAGTTCACCCTGGTACGTGTTGGGATACAGCAGTCCTCACAGAAGCTGATGTACACAGCCTCTGTGAGTTCATCCAGACTATTGGTAGCAGTCGTGAACATATCCCAGTCAGTACAGTCTAAGCACGCCCGCAAATCTTCCACAGCCTCACTGGTCCACTGTTTAGATGTCCTCACAGCAGGTTTACAGAGTTTTAGTTGCTGCCTGTATGCACGAATCAGGTGGACCAAGGGAGTTCTGTGCGAGCCGAACAGCCCCGTGACCCACAAGAGAAACATCCCCGCCAAATTCGAGCGTTTGACGGGGTCTATCCGTGAAAAAATATTCACGTTTTTGAGTGCACATGCATTTCTGCTGCAAATGCCTCTGGAAGTTTCATGCCGTTCGTATGCCAATTGTGGCAACACGAAAATGACCCGTTTTCCCATTCCGAGGGATTTCTGTGCGACCCTAACAGCCCCGTGAGCCACAAGAGACACATCCCCGCCAATTTCTAGCGTTTCACGGGGTCTATCCGTGAAAAATATAGACGTTTTTGAGTGCACATGCATTTCTGCTGCAGATGCCTCTGGAAGTTTCATGCCGTTCGTACGCAATGTGGCAACACGAAAATGACCCCTTTTCCCATTCCGAGGGATTTCTGTGCGACCCTAACTAACAGCGCCCGTGAGCCACAAGAGAGACATCCCCGCCAATTTATAGCGTTTCACGGGGTCTATCCGTGAAAAATATAGACGTTTTTGAGTGCACATGCATTCCTGCTGCAAATGCCTCTGGAAGTTTCATGCCGTTCCTATGCAATGTGGCCACACAAAAATGACCCGTTTTCCCATTCCGAGGCATTTCTGTGCGACCCTAACAGCCCCGTGAGCCACAAGAGAGACATCCCCGCCAACTTCTAGCGTTTGATGGGGTCTATGCGTGAAAAATATTAAAATTTTTGAGTGCACGTGCCTTTCTGCTGCAAATGCCTCTGGAAGTTTCATGGCGTTCCTATGCAATGTGGCAACACGAAAATGACCCCTTTTCCCATTCCGAGGGAGTTCTGTGCCACCCTAACAGCCCCGTGAGCCACAAGAGACACATCCCCGCCAATTTCTAGCGTTTCACGGGGT
>NW_027422984.1:1410000-1412500 GCF_048934315.1 Petromyzon marinus | reverse complement strand
GGAATATCAAAAATAAAGATGTCCATATGATCCAACCTGATGAATCAACGAAATACCTTGGTCTGAAAATTGGCCCTTGGACTGGCACTATACAGCCTGATCTACATTGTCAGCTAAAGACATGGATCTCGAAAATCGATGAGGCACCTCTGAAGCCAACTCAGAAGGTTGAACTACTCAATGCCTATGCCCTACCCAGATTGTTATATCCTGCAGACCACTCGGACTGCAAGCAATCAACTCTCCGTGGGTTGGACCAAGAGATTAGAAAGGCGGTAAAAGGATGGCTCCACCTTCCCGCTTCAACTTGTGATGGACTGTTATATGCCAGAGCCCGAGACGGAGGCCTTGCCATCTTGAAACTGGAAAAAACAATCCCTTCGGTTCAAGTTAGAAGGCTGCAACGTATAGCAAACTCGTCCGATGCTATCACCCGTAATATTGTGTCCTCGCAGGGTATGGAGGAAGAATACCGTAATTTGTGGGTACGAGCAGGGGGTGACAGTGATGCAATCCCAACATTCGTTCTCAGGGACTCGGTGTCAAAAGAACCTGTATATCCGAGACCCTGCGATTGGAGGGAGCATGAATTTCAGAGATGGTGTGAAAAGCCGGTTCAAGGAAGGGGCATTGTAAACTTTGCGCATGATAGAATCAGTAATGCTTGGTTGAGGCCATGGTGCGGCTTTAAACAATGCTTCTTTATCGCAGCACTACAACTAAGGGCAAATGTTTACCCAACAAGAGAAAGCTTGAACAGAGGCAGAGATGGGGCCTTACGTTCCTGCAGGAAATGCTCTGCCAGACTCGAGTCCCTTTCGCACATTCTCGGTCAATGTCCTGCAGTACAGAAAGCAAGAATTGCGCGACATAACAAGATCAGTAACATTCTGGCAGACGAAGCGGCTAGATTGGGCTGGTCTGTATACAAAGAGCCACGGTTCATATCCGAGACGGGAGAGATGAGAAAGCCTGACCTCGTGTTTGCAAAAGATGAGGAGGCGGTTGTGATCGATGTCACCGTCCGTTTTGAGCTTTCAAAGAATACCTTGTCAGATGCTGCCTCGCACAAAGTTTCGTACTATACCCCTCTTGGTGATCAAGTCAAAGTGCTGACGAAGGCTAGCAAGGTCACATTCTTTGGATTCCCGGTTGGGGCAAGAGGAAAGTGGCCCCTTGAGAATAACGAGGTACTTACCTCCCTGGGCCTGACCAAACCCAGAACGACATCACTGGCCAAGATGATTTCCTGCAGAACGCTGCTTTTCTCTCTTGATATTCTGAGAATGTTCTGTGGAAATTATGCGGTCTATGAACAGTCATAGACAACCTCCGAAACAAATAATAGTTGTGTTTTAAGATGTCATTTGTTTTAGATTGATTTTGTTATTTTTAGATTGTTATTTTCCAAGACGAAGTCTTGGTTCTTTTTTTTATTGTTAGTTTTTTTTTTTTAACACGTCGTATTTGTTACTTTAGAGCTTAGAGGGGACTTTATTTTCGCCTTACTATTTTCTGCCTACAAAGAAGATTAAAAATAAGCTTTTTTCAAGATGGTTTTGTTATTTTCCAAGGTGAAGTCTTGGTATTCTTATTTTACTATTTTCCATAAAGAAGACCTTTCTTTTAGATTTTGTTATTTTCCAAGACGAAGACTTGGTATTTTTATTATATTGCTATTTTTTTACACGAAGCTTATTCAAGAGCACTTATATAGATTAGACTTTGTTATTTTAATTCTTTATTTTTGGACTACATCAGTTCGAGAGTCCTGTAACTTACTATTTTCTGCCTACAAAGAAGATTACAAATAAGCTTTATTTAAGATGTTTTAGATTAGATTTTGTTATTTTCCAAGGTGAAGTCTTGGTTTTTTTATTTTACTATTTTCCACAAAGAAGACTTTTCTTTTCTTTTAGATTTTGTTATTTTCCAAGACGAAGACTTGGTATTTTTTTGCTATTTTTTTACAGGAAGCTTTATTCAAGAGCACTTATATAGATTAGACTTTGTTATTTTAATTCTTTATTTTTGCACTACATCAGTTCGAGAGAAGACTACAAACCAGCTTTATTTAAGATGTTTTAGATTAGATTTTGTTATTTTCCAAGGTGAAGTCTTGGTTTTTTTATTTTACTATTTTCCACAAAGAAGACTTTTCTTTTAGATTTTGTTATTTTCCAAGACGAAGACTTGGTATTTTTTATTGCTATTTTTTTACACGAAGCCTATTCAAGAGCACTTATATAGATTGGTCTTTGTTATTTTAATTCTTTATTTTTGGACTACATCAGTTCGAGAGTCCTGTAACTTCCTATTTTCTGCCTACAAAGTCAGCTTTATTTAAGATGTTTTAGATTAGATTTTGTTATTTTCCAAGGTGAAGTCCTGGTTTTTTTATTTTACTATTTTCCACAAAGAAGACTTTTCTTTTCTTTTAGATTTTGTTATTTTCCAAGACGAAGACTTGGTTTTTTTATATTACTAATTTTTTTTTTAC
>NW_027422984.1:1355000-1357500 GCF_048934315.1 Petromyzon marinus | reverse complement strand
GCGTCCTTAGTCCTGGATGGCACTGAACGTCATGAATGCCGAATCCCGAACGCAGATGTATATCGTTTTTACTGCGAAAAATGGGAGAAGGTGTTGCCATTCAATGGCCTGGGCCAATTTAAGTCATCAGGTGTTGCAAATAACGAATACTTTGAGCCCCTAATTTCGGTGGAGGAAGTTCAGACTGCCATACGGGCCATTAAACCAACGTCAGCAGCTGGGCCAGATGGCCTAACAAGGGCTGCAATCTGTGCTGCCGACCCCGAGGGTCGGACACTGACAGCCCTATTTAATGCATGGATGATTACAGGAATTATTCCCAAAGAGTTGAAAAAGAATAGGACGATTCTTATTCCTAAGGTTATGGATGATGAAAAGCTGAAAGAATTGGGGAACTGGAGACCAATAACGATCGGTTCAATGATTCTGAGATTATTTTCCAGAATAATGACTGCACGTCTTGCTCGTGCTTGTCCCTTAAACCCAAGGCAGCGTGGTTTTATAGCGGCATCTGGCTGCTCTGAAAATCTTAAGGTGCTACAGGACCTTATGAGACATGCTAAGAAATTGCACAGGCCGTTGGCTGTCATGTTTATCGACATAGCGAAAGCTTTTGACTCGGTTTCGCATGCTCATATTTTATGGGTGTTAAGGCACAAGAAAGTAGATGAACACGTGGTGGGCATCATCCAGAACGCCTACGATCAGTGTACGACCTCGTTCAAAAGCAATGGCGAGTCGACTCGAGAAATTAGCATACGTGTTGGTGTCAAACAGGGTGACCCCATGTCACCCCTGCTCTTCAATCTTGCCATGGACCCTTTGATATGCACCCTAGAGTCACACGGAGTTGGGTACTCCATTGATACCGACCACGTGACAGCTCTTGCGTTTGCTGATGATTTGGTGTTGGTGAGCGAATCTTGGGTTGGTATGGCCGCCAATCTAGCGATCTTGGAATCATTTTGTGGGCTATCGGGATTGGAGGTTCAGGCCAGAAAGTGCCAGGGCTTCATGATAAGCCCAACCAAAGATTCATATACGGTGAACAACTGCGACCCATGGACTATCAAAAATAAAGATGTCCATATGATCCAACCTGATGAATCAACGAAATACCTTGGTCTGAAAATTGGCCCTTGGACTGGCACTATACAGCCTGATCTACATTGTCAGCTAAAGACATGGATCTCGAAAATCGATGAGGCGCCTCTGAAGCCAACTCAGAAGGTTGAACTACTCAATGCCTATGCCCTACCCAGATTGTTATATCCTGCAGACCACTCGGACTGCAAGCAATCAACTCTCCGTGGGTTGGACCAAGAGATTAGAAAGGCGGTAAAAGGATGGCTCCACCTTCCCGCTTCAACTTGTGATGGACTGTTATATGCCAGAGCCCGAGACGGAGGCCTTGCCATCTTGAAACTGGAAAAAACAATCCCTTCGGTTCAAGTTAGAAGGCTGCAACGTATAGCAAACTCGTCCGATGCTATCACCCGTAATATTGTGTCCTCGCAGGGTATGGAGGAAGAATACCGTAATTTGTGGGTACGAGCAGGGGGTGACAGTGATGCAATCCCAACATTCGTTCTCAGGGACTCGGTGTCAAAAGAACCTGTATATCCGAGACCCTGCGATTGGAGGGAGCATGAATTTCAGAGATGGTGCGAAAAGCCGGTTCAAGGAAGGGGCATTGTAAACTTTGCGCATGATAGAATCAGTAATGCTTGGTTGAGGCCATGGTGCGGCTTTAAACAATGCTTCTTTATCGCAGCACTACAACTAAGGGCAAATATTTACCCAACAAGAGAAAGCTTGAACAGAGGCAGAGATGGGGCCTTACGTTCCTGCAGGAAATGCTCTGCCAGACTCGAGTCCCTTTCGCACATTCTCGGTCAATGTCCTGCAGTACAGAAAGCAAGAATTGCGCGACATAACAAGATCAGTAACATTCTGGCAGACGAAGCGGCTAGATTGGGCTGGTCTGTATACAAAGAGCCACGGTTCATATCCGAGACGGGAGAGATGAGAAAGCCTGACCTCGTGTTTGCAAAAGATGAGGAGGCGGTTGTGATCGATGTCACCGTCCGTTTTGAGCTTTCAAAGAATACCTTGTCAGATGCTGCCTCGCACAAAGTTTCGTACTATACCCCTCTTGGTGATCAAGTCAAAGTGCTGACGAAGGCTAGCAAGGTCACATTCTTTGGATTCCCGGTTGGGGCAAGAGGAAAGTGGCCCCTTGAGAATAACGAGGTACTTACCTCCCTGGGCCTGACCAAACCCAGAACGACATCACTGGCCAAGATGATTTCCCGCAGAACGCTGCTTTTCTCTCTTGATATTCTGAGAATGTTCTGTGGAAATTATGCGGTCTATGAACAGTCATAGACAACCTCCGAAACAAATAATAGTTTTGTTTTAAGATGTCATTTGTTTTAGATTGATTTTGTTATTTTCGAAGGTGAAGTCGGTTTTTATTTCATTTTACTATTTTCCACAA
>NW_027422984.1:1347500-1350000 GCF_048934315.1 Petromyzon marinus | reverse complement strand
CGGACAGATGATTGGAGGCGCAGCTGTTGGTATACAGGGAGAAGAGCAGTGGGCAAAGGACGCAGCCCTGAGGAGTTCCCGTGCTGATGGACCTGGAGTCAGAGACTTCTGTTCCCGGCTTAACGCACTGCTTCCTGTCAGAGAGGAAGTCTGTGATCCACCTGCAGGTGGAGTAGGGCACGTTCAGCTGGAAGAGCTTGTCCTGAAGCAGGGCAGGGATGATGGTGTTGAAGGCAGAGCTGAAGTCCACAAACAGGATCCTGGCGTAGGATGCTGGGGCGTCCACATGCTGTAGGGTGAAGTGGAGGGCCATGTTAACTGCGTCGTCCACAGACCTGTTGGCTCTGTAGGCAAACTGAAGGGGGTCCAGGAGAGGGTCTGTGATGGCTTTGAGGTGTGCCAGGAGCAGGCGCTCAAAAGACTTCATTACCACAGATGTAAGGGCGACCGGTCTGTAATCATTTAGTCCTGTTGGCCTTAGCTTTTTGGGCACAGCGATGATGGTGGAGGACTTGAGACAGGCTGGTACATGGCATGTCTCCAGGGAGGTGTTAAAGATGTTGGTGAACACCGGAGACAGCTGGTCAGCGCAGTGCCTGAGGGTGGCTGGAGAGACAGAGTCCGGCCCGGCTGCTTTGCGTGGATTCTGCCTCTTGAAAAGCCCATTAACTTCTCCCTCCTGAAAGGAGAGAGTCGTTTCTGTAGTATGGGTGGGGGATGGGGCCTCTTGGGTGGGAAGGGGTGGTTCAGGACAGTCCAATTGTCTTTCAAATCTACGGTAGAACTCGTTCAGGTCGTTGGCTAGGCGGGAGTCGTTAGTGGTGTGGGGCGCTCTGGGTTTGTAGTTGGTGATGTGCCTGAGCCCTTTGGCAGACAGAAGCAGCGTCGTTAGTAGAGAACTGGTGTTTTAGTGTCTCTGAGTACAGTCGTTTAGCCTCTCTCACCGCTTTGCTAAACCTGTTCTTCGACTCCTTGAATCTGTCTCTATCCCCACTCCTAAACGCTTCCTCCTTCTCCAACCTCAACCTTTTGAGCTTTGCTGAGAACCAGGGCTTGTTGTTGTTAAAGTTCACCCTGGTACGTGTTGGGATACAGCAGTCCTCACAGAAGCTGATGTACACAGCCTCTGTGAGTTCATCCAGACTATTGGTAGCAGTCGTGAACATATCCCAGTCAGTACAGTCTAAGCACGCCCGCAAATCTTCCACAGCCTCACTGGTCCACTGTTTAGATGTCCTCACAGCAGGTTTACAGAGTTTTAGTTGCTGCCTGTATGCACGAATCAGGTGGACCAAGGGAGTTCTGTGCGAGCCGAACAGCCCCGTGACCCACAAGAGAAACATCCCCGCCAAATTCGAGCGTTTGACGGGGTCTATCCGTGAAAAAATATTCACGTTTTTGAGTGCACATGCATTTCTGCTGCAAATGCCTCTGGAAGTTTCATGCCGTTCGTATGCCAATTGTGGCAACACGAAAATGACCCGTTTTCCCATTCCGAGGGATTTCTGTGCGACCCTAACAGCCCCGTGAGCCACAAGAGACACATCCCCGCCAATTTCTAGCGTTTCACGGGGTCTATCCGTGAAAAATATAGACGTTTTTGAGTGCACATGCATTTCTGCTGCAGATGCCTCTGGAAGTTTCATGCCGTTCGTACGCAATGTGGCAACACGAAAATGACCCCTTTTCCCATTCCGAGGGATTTCTGTGCGACCCTAACTAACAGCGCCCGTGAGCCACAAGAGAGACATCCCCGCCAATTTATAGCGTTTCACGGGGTCTATCCGTGAAAAATATAGACGTTTTTGAGTGCACATGCATTCCTGCTGCAAATGCCTCTGGAAGTTTCATGCCGTTCCTATGCAATGTGGCCACACAAAAATGACCCGTTTTCCCATTCCGAGGCATTTCTGTGCGACCCTAACAGCCCCGTGAGCCACAAGAGAGACATCCCCGCCAACTTCTAGCGTTTGACGGAGTCTATGCGTGAAAAATATTAAAATTTTTGAGTGCACGTGCCTTTCTGCTGCAAATGCCTCTGGAAGTTTCATGGCGTTCCTATGCAATGTGGCAACACGAAAATGACCCCTTTTCCCATTCCGAGGGAGTTCTGTGCCACCCTAACAGCCCCGTGAGCCACAAGAGACACATCCCCGCCAATTTCTAGCGTTTCACGGGGTCTATCCGTGATACATATAGAAGTTTTTGAGTGCACATGCATTCCTGCTGCAAATGCCTCTGGAAGTTTCATGCGGTTCGTACGCAATGTGGCAACACGAAAATGACCCGTTTTCCCATTCCCAGGGATTTCTGTGCGACCCGAACAGCCCCGTGAGCCACAAGAGACACATCCCCGCCAATTTCTAGCGTTTCACGGGGTCTATCCGTGAAAAATATCAATTTTTTTTTGACTGCACATGCATTTCTGCTGCAAATGCCTCTGGAAGTTGCATGCGGTTCGCATGCAATGTGGCGACACGAAAATGACCCGTTTTCCCAT
>NW_027422984.1:1335000-1337500 GCF_048934315.1 Petromyzon marinus | reverse complement strand
GGCCTTAGCTTTTTGGGCACAGCGATGATGGTGGAGGACTTGAGACAGGCTGGTACATGGCATGTCTCCAGGGAGGTGTTAAAGATGTTGGTGAACACCGGAGACAGCTGGTCAGCGCAGTGCCTGAGGGTGGCTGGAGAGACAGAGTCCGGCCCGGCTGCTTTGCGTGGATTCTGCCTCTTGAAAAGCCCATTAACTTCTCCCTCCTGAAAGGAGAGAGTCGTTTCTGTAGTATGGGTGGGGGATGGGGCCTCTTGGGTGGGAAGGGGTGGTTCAGGACAGTCCAATTGTCTTTCAAATCTACGGTAGAACTCGTTCAGGTCGTTGGCTAGGCGGGAGTCGTTAGTGGTGTGGGGCGCTCTGGGTTTGTAGTTGGTGATGTGCCTGAGCCCTTTGGCAGACAGAAGCAGCGTCGTTAGTAGAGAACTGGTGTTTTAGTGTCTCTGAGTACAGTCGTTTAGCCTCTCTCACCGCTTTGCTAAACCTGTTCTTCGACTCCTTGAATCTGTCTCTATCCCCACTCCTAAACGCTTCCTCCTTCTCCAACCTCAACCTTTTGAGCTTTGCTGAGAACCAGGGCTTGTTGTTGTTAAAGTTCACCCTGGTACGTGTTGGGATACAGCAGTCCTCACAGAAGCTGATGTACACAGCCTCTGTGAGTTCATCCAGACTATTGGTAGCAGTCGTGAACATATCCCAGTCAGTACAGTCTAAGCACGCCCGCAAATCTTCCACAGCCTCACTGGTCCACTGTTTAGATGTCCTCACAGCAGGTTTACAGAGTTTTAGTTGCTGCCTGTATGCACGAATCAGGTGGACCAAGGGAGTTCTGTGCGAGCCGAACAGCCCCGTGACCCACAAGAGAAACATCCCCGCCAAATTCGAGCGTTTGACGGGGTCTATCCGTGAAAAAATATTCACGTTTTTGAGTGCACATGCATTTCTGCTGCAAATGCCTCTGGAAGTTTCATGCCGTTCGTATGCCAATTGTGGCAACACGAAAATGACCCGTTTTCCCATTCCGAGGGATTTCTGTGCGACCCTAACAGCCCCGTGAGCCACAAGAGACACATCCCCGCCAATTTCTAGCGTTTCACGGGGTCTATCCGTGAAAAATATAGACGTTTTTGAGTGCACATGCATTTCTGCTGCAGATGCCTCTGGAAGTTTCATGCCGTTCGTACGCAATGTGGCAACACGAAAATGACCCCTTTTCCCATTCCGAGGGATTTCTGTGCGACCCTAACTAACAGCGCCCGTGAGCCACAAGAGAGACATCCCCGCCAATTTATAGCGTTTCACGGGGTCTATCCGTGAAAAATATAGACGTTTTTGAGTGCACATGCATTCCTGCTGCAAATGCCTCTGGAAGTTTCATGCCGTTCCTATGCAATGTGGCCACACAAAAATGACCCGTTTTCCCATTCCGAGGCATTTCTGTGCGACCCTAACAGCCCCGTGAGCCACAAGAGAGACATCCCCGCCAACTTCTAGCGTTTGACGGGGTCTATGCGTGAAAAATATTAAAATTTTTGAGTGCACGTGCCTTTCTGCTGCAAATGCCTCTGGAAGTTTCATGGCGTTCCTATGCAATGTGGCAACACGAAAATGACCCCTTTTCCCATTCCGAGGGAGTTCTGTGCCACCCTAACAGCCCCGTGAGCCACAAGAGACACATCCCCGCCAATTTCTAGCGTTTCACGGGGTCTATCCGTGAAACATATAGAAGTTTTTGAGTGCACATGCATTCCTGCTGCAAATGCCTCTGGAAGTTTCATGCGGTTCGTACGCAATGTGGCAACACGAAAATGACCCGTTTTCCCATTCCCAGGGATTTCTGTGCGACCCGAACAGCCCCGTGAGCCACAAGAGACACATCCCCGCCAATTTCTAGCGTTTCACGGGGTCTATCCGTGAAAAATATCAATTTTTTTTTGACTGCACATGCATTTCTGCTGCAAATGCCTCTGGAAGTTGCATGCGGTTCGCATGCAATGTGGCGACACGAAAATGACCCGTTTTCCCATTCCGAGGGATTTCTGTGCCACCCTAACAGCCCCGTGAGCCACAAGAGAGACATCCCCGCCAATTTCTAGCGTATCACGGGGTCTATCCGTGAGAAATATTCACTTTTTTGAGTGCACATGCATTCCTGCTGCAAATGCCTCTGGAAGTTTCATGCGGTTCGTATGCAATGTGGCGACACGAAAATGACCCGTTTTCCCATTCCGAGGGATTTCTGTGCCACCCTAACAGCCCCGTGAGCCACAAGAGAGACATCCCCGCCCACTTCTAGCGTTTCACGGGGTCTCTCCGTGAAAAATATCACATTTTTTGAGTGCACATGCATTCCTGCTGCAAATGCCTCTGGAAGTTTCATGCGGTTCGCATGCAATGTGGCGACACGAAAATGACCCGTTTTTTTCCCATTCCGAGGGATTTCTGTGCCACCCTAACAGCCCCGTGAGCCACAAGAGACACATCCCCGCCAATTTCTAGC
>NW_027422984.1:1322500-1325000 GCF_048934315.1 Petromyzon marinus | reverse complement strand
CTAAACCTGTTCTTCGACTCCTTGAATCTGTCTCTATCCCCACTCCTAAACGCTTCCTCCTTCTCCAACCTCAACCTTTTGAGCTTTGCTGAGAACCAGGGCTTGTTGTTGTTAAAGTTCACCCTGGTACGTGTTGGGATACAGCAGTCCTCACAGAAGCTGATGTACACAGCCTCTGTGAGTTCATCCAGACTATTGGTAGCAGTCGTGAACATATCCCAGTCAGTACAGTCTAAGCACGCCCGCAAATCTTCCACAGCCTCACTGGTCCACTGTTTAGATGTCCTCACAGCAGGTTTACAGAGTTTTAGTTGCTGCCTGTATGCACGAATCAGGTGGACCAAGGGAGTTCTGTGCGAGCCGAACAGCCCCGTGACCCACAAGAGAAACATCCCCGCCAAATTCGAGCGTTTGACGGGGTCTATCCGTGAAAAAATATTCACGTTTTTGAGTGCACATGCATTTCTGCTGCAAATGCCTCTGGAAGTTTCATGCCGTTCGTATGCCAATTGTGGCAACACGAAAATGACCCGTTTTCCCATTCCGAGGGATTTCTGTGCGACCCTAACAGCCCCGTGAGCCACAAGAGACACATCCCCGCCAATTTCTAGCGTTTCACGGGGTCTATCCGTGAAAAATATAGACGTTTTTGAGTGCACATGCATTTCTGCTGCAGATGCCTCTGGAAGTTTCATGCCGTTCGTACGCAATGTGGCAACACGAAAATGACCCCTTTTCCCATTCCGAGGGATTTCTGTGCGACCCTAACTAACAGCGCCCGTGAGCCACAAGAGAGACATCCCCGCCAATTTATAGCGTTTCACGGGGTCTATCCGTGAAAAATATAGACGTTTTTGAGTGCACATGCATTCCTGCTGCAAATGCCTCTGGAAGTTTCATGCCGTTCCTATGCAATGTGGCCACACAAAAATGACCCGTTTTCCCATTCCGAGGCATTTCTGTGCGACCCTAACAGCCCCGTGAGCCACAAGAGAGACATCCCCGCCAACTTCTAGCGTTTGACGGGGTCTATGCGTGAAAAATATTAAAATTTTTGAGTGCACGTGCCTTTCTGCTGCAAATGCCTCTGGAAGTTTCATGGCGTTCCTATGCAATGTGGCAACACGAAAATGACCCCTTTTCCCATTCCGAGGGAGTTCTGTGCCACCCTAACAGCCCCGTGAGCCACAAGAGACACATCCCCGCCAATTTCTAGCGTTTCACGGGGTCTATCCGTGAAACATATAGAAGTTTTTGAGTGCACATGCATTCCTGCTGCAAATGCCTCTGGAAGTTTCATGCGGTTCGTACGCAATGTGGCAACACGAAAATGACCCGTTTTCCCATTCCCAGGGATTTCTGTGCGACCCGAACAGCCCCGTGAGCCACAAGAGACACATCCCCGCCAATTTCTAGCGTTTCACGGGGTCTATCCGTGAAAAATATCAATTTTTTTTTGACTGCACATGCATTTCTGCTGCAAATGCCTCTGGAAGTTGCATGCGGTTCGCATGCAATGTGGCGACACGAAAATGACCCGTTTTCCCATTCCGAGGGATTTCTGTGCCACCCTAACAGCCCCGTGAGCCACAAGAGAGACATCCCCGCCAATTTCTAGCGTATCACGGGGTCTATCCGTGAGAAATATTCACTTTTTTGAGTGCACATGCATTCCTGCTGCAAATGCCTCTGGAAGTTTCATGCGGTTCGTATGCAATGTGGCGACACGAAAATGACCCGTTTTCCCATTCCGAGGGATTTCTGTGCCACCCTAACAGCCCCGTGAGCCACAAGAGAGACATCCCCGCCCACTTCTAGCGTTTCACGGGGTCTCTCCGTGAAAAATATCACATTTTTTGAGTGCACATGCATTCCTGCTGCAAATGCCTCTGGAAGTTTCATGCGGTTCGCATGCAATGTGGCGACACGAAAATGACCCGTTTTTTCCCATTCCGAGGGATTTCTGTGCCACCCTAACAGCCCCGTGAGCCACAAGAGACACATCCCCGCCAATTTCTAGCGTTTCACGGGGTCTATCCGTGAAAAATATTCAATTTTTTGACTGCACATGCATTTCTGCTGCAAATGCCTCTGGAAGTTTCATGCGGTTCGCATGCAATGTGGCGACACGAAAATGACCCGTTTTCCCATTCCGAGGGATTTCTGTGCCACCCTAACAGCCCCGTGAGCCACAAGAGAGACATCGCCGCCAATTTCTAGCGTTTCACGGGGTCTATCCGTGAAAAATATTCACTTTTTTGACTGCACATGCATTCCTGCTGCAAATGCCTCTGGAAGTTTCATGCCGTTCGCATGCAATGTGGCAACACGAAAATGACCCGTTTTCCCATTCCGAGGGATTTCTGTGCCACCCTAACAGCCCCGTGAGCCACAAGAGAGACATCCCCGCCAATTTCTAGCGTATCACGGGGTCTATCCGTGAGAAATATTCACTTTTTTGAGTGCACATGCATTCCTGCTGCAAATGCCTCTGGAAGTT
>NW_027422984.1:1310000-1312500 GCF_048934315.1 Petromyzon marinus | reverse complement strand
CGGCCCGGCTGCTTTGCGTGGATTCTGCCTCTTGAAAAGCCCATTAACTTCTCCCTCCTGAAAGGAGAGAGTCGTTTCTGTAGTATGGGTGGGGGATGGGGCCTCTTGGGTGGGAAGGGGTGGTTCAGGACAGTCCAATTGTCTTTCAAATCTACGGTAGAACTCGTTCAGGTCGTTGGCTAGGCGGGAGTCGTTAGTGGTGTGGGGCGCTCTGGGTTTGTAGTTGGTGATGTGCCTGAGCCCTTTGGCAGACAGAAGCAGCGTCGTTAGTAGAGAACTGGTGTTTTAGTGTCTCTGAGTACAGTCGTTTAGCCTCTCTCACCGCTTTGCTAAACCTGTTCTTCGACTCCTTGAATCTGTCTCTATCCCCACTCCTAAACGCTTCCTCCTTCTCCAACCTCAACCTTTTGAGCTTTGCTGAGAACCAGGGCTTGTTGTTGTTAAAGTTCACCCTGGTACGTGTTGGGATACAGCAGTCCTCACAGAAGCTGATGTACACAGCCTCTGTGAGTTCATCCAGACTATTGGTAGCAGTCGTGAACATATCCCAGTCAGTACAGTCTAAGCACGCCCGCAAATCTTCCACAGCCTCACTGGTCCACTGTTTAGATGTCCTCACAGCAGGTTTACAGAGTTTTAGTTGCTGCCTGTATGCACGAATCAGGTGGACCAAGGGAGTTCTGTGCGAGCCGAACAGCCCCGTGACCCACAAGAGAAACATCCCCGCCAAATTCGAGCGTTTGACGGGGTCTATCCGTGAAAAAATATTCACGTTTTTGAGTGCACATGCATTTCTGCTGCAAATGCCTCTGGAAGTTTCATGCCGTTCGTATGCCAATTGTGGCAACACGAAAATGACCCGTTTTCCCATTCCGAGGGATTTCTGTGCGACCCTAACAGCCCCGTGAGCCACAAGAGACACATCCCCGCCAATTTCTAGCGTTTCACGGGGTCTATCCGTGAAAAATATAGACGTTTTTGAGTGCACATGCATTTCTGCTGCAGATGCCTCTGGAAGTTTCATGCCGTTCGTACGCAATGTGGCAACACGAAAATGACCCCTTTTCCCATTCCGAGGGATTTCTGTGCGACCCTAACTAACAGCGCCCGTGAGCCACAAGAGAGACATCCCCGCCAATTTATAGCGTTTCACGGGGTCTATCCGTGAAAAATATAGACGTTTTTGAGTGCACATGCATTCCTGCTGCAAATGCCTCTGGAAGTTTCATGCCGTTCCTATGCAATGTGGCCACACAAAAATGACCCGTTTTCCCATTCCGAGGCATTTCTGTGCGACCCTAACAGCCCCGTGAGCTACAAGAGAGACATCCCCGCCAACTTCTAGCGTTTGACGGGGTCTATGCGTGAAAAATATTAAAATTTTTGAGTGCACGTGCCTTTCTGCTGCAAATGCCTCTGGAAGTTTCATGGCGTTCCTATGCAATGTGGCAACACGAAAATGACCCCTTTTCCCATTCCGAGGGAGTTCTGTGCCACCCTAACAGCCCCGTGAGCCACAAGAGACACATCCCCGCCAATTTCTAGCGTTTCACGGGGTCTATCCGTGAAACATATAGAAGTTTTTGAGTGCACATGCATTCCTGCTGCAAATGCCTCTGGAAGTTTCATGCGGTTCGTACGCAATGTGGCAACACGAAAATGACCCGTTTTCCCATTCCCAGGGATTTCTGTGCGACCCGAACAGCCCCGTGAGCCACAAGAGACACATCCCCGCCAATTTCTAGCGTTTCACGGGGTCTATCCGTGAAAAATATCAATTTTTTTTTGACTGCACATGCATTTCTGCTGCAAATGCCTCTGGAAGTTGCATGCGGTTCGCATGCAATGTGGCGACACGAAAATGACCCGTTTTCCCATTCCGAGGGATTTCTGTGCCACCCTAACAGCCCCGTGAGCCACAAGAGAGACATCCCCGCCAATTTCTAGCGTATCACGGGGTCTATCCGTGAGAAATATTCACTTTTTTGAGTGCACATGCATTCCTGCTGCAAATGCCTCTGGAAGTTTCATGCGGTTCGTATGCAATGTGGCGACACGAAAATGACCCGTTTTCCCATTCCGAGGGATTTCTGTGCCACCCTAACAGCCCCGTGAGCCACAAGAGAGACATCCCCGCCCACTTCTAGCGTTTCACGGGGTCTCTCCGTGAAAAATATCACATTTTTTGAGTGCACATGCATTCCTGCTGCAAATGCCTCTGGAAGTTTCATGCGGTTCGCATGCAATGTGGCGACACGAAAATGACCCGTTTTTTCCCATTCCGAGGGATTTCTGTGCCACCCTAACAGCCCCGTGAGCCACAAGAGACACATCCCCGCCAATTTCTAGCGTTTCACGGGGTCTATCCGTGAAAAATATTCAATTTTTTGACTGCACATGCATTTCTGCTGCAAATGCCTCTGGAAGTTTCATGCGGTTCGCATGCAATGTGGCGACACGAAAATGACCCGTTTTCCCATTCTGAGGGATTTCTGTGCCA
>NW_027422984.1:1297500-1300000 GCF_048934315.1 Petromyzon marinus | reverse complement strand
GGTCCAGGAGAGGGTCTGTGATGGCTTTGAGGTGTGCCAGGAGCAGGCGCTCAAAAGACTTCATTACCACAGATGTAAGGGCGACCGGTCTGTAATCATTTAGTCCTGTTGGCCTTAGCTTTTTGGGCACAGCGATGATGGTGGAGGACTTGAGACAGGCTGGTACATGGCATGTCTCCAGGGAGGTGTTAAAGATGTTGGTGAACACCGGAGACAGCTGGTCAGCGCAGTGCCTGAGGGTGGCTGGAGAGACAGAGTCCGGCCCGGCTGCTTTGCGTGGATTCTGCCTCTTGAAAAGCCCATTAACTTCTCCCTCCTGAAAGGAGAGAGTCGTTTCTGTAGTATGGGTGGGGGATGGGGCCTCTTGGGTGGGAAGGGGTGGTTCAGGACAGTCCAATTGTCTTTCAAATCTACGGTAGAACTCGTTCAGGTCGTTGGCTAGGCGGGAGTCGTTAGTGGTGTGGGGCGCTCTGGGTTTGTAGTTGGTGATGTGCCTGAGCCCTTTGGCAGACAGAAGCAGCGTCGTTAGTAGAGAACTGGTGTTTTAGTGTCTCTGAGTACAGTCGTTTAGCCTCTCTCACCGCTTTGCTAAACCTGTTCTTCGACTCCTTGAATCTGTCTCTATCCCCACTCCTAAACGCTTCCTCCTTCTCCAACCTCAACCTTTTGAGCTTTGCTGAGAACCAGGGCTTGTTGTTGTTAAAGTTCACCCTGGTACGTGTTGGGATACAGCAGTCCTCACAGAAGCTGATGTACACAGCCTCTGTGAGTTCATCCAGACTATTGGTAGCAGTCGTGAACATATCCCAGTCAGTACAGTCTAAGCACGCCCGCAAATCTTCCACAGCCTCACTGGTCCACTGTTTAGATGTCCTCACAGCAGGTTTACAGAGTTTTAGTTGCTGCCTGTATGCACGAATCAGGTGGACCAAGGGAGTTCTGTGCGAGCCGAACAGCCCCGTGACCCACAAGAGAAACATCCCCGCCAAATTCGAGCGTTTGACGGGGTCTATCCGTGAAAAAATATTCACGTTTTTGAGTGCACATGCATTTCTGCTGCAAATGCCTCTGGAAGTTTCATGCCGTTCGTATGCCAATTGTGGCAACACGAAAATGACCCGTTTTCCCATTCCGAGGGATTTCTGTGCGACCCTAACAGCCCCGTGAGCCACAAGAGACACATCCCCGCCAATTTCTAGCGTTTCACGGGGTCTATCCGTGAAAAATATAGACGTTTTTGAGTGCACATGCATTTCTGCTGCAGATGCCTCTGGAAGTTTCATGCCGTTCGTACGCAATGTGGCAACACGAAAATGACCCCTTTTCCCATTCCGAGGGATTTCTGTGCGACCCTAACTAACAGCGCCCGTGAGCCACAAGAGAGACATCCCCGCCAATTTATAGCGTTTCACGGGGTCTATCCGTGAAAAATATAGACGTTTTTGAGTGCACATGCATTCCTGCTGCAAATGCCTCTGGAAGTTTCATGCCGTTCCTATGCAATGTGGCCACACAAAAATGACCCGTTTTCCCATTCCGAGGCATTTCTGTGCGACCCTAACAGCCCCGTGAGCCACAAGAGAGACATCCCCGCCAACTTCTAGCGTTTGACGGGGTCTATGCGTGAAAAATATTAAAATTTTTGAGTGCACGTGCCTTTCTGCTGCAAATGCCTCTGGAAGTTTCATGGCGTTCCTATGCAATGTGGCAACACGAAAATGACCCCTTTTCCCATTCCGAGGGAGTTCTGTGCCACCCTAACAGCCCCGTGAGCCACAAGAGACACATCCCCGCCAATTTCTAGCGTTTCACGGGGTCTATCCGTGAAACATATAGAAGTTTTTGAGTGCACATGCATTCCTGCTGCAAATGCCTCTGGAAGTTTCATGCGGTTCGTACGCAATGTGGCAACACGAAAATGACCCGTTTTCCCATTCCCAGGGATTTCTGTGCGACCCGAACAGCCCCGTGAGCCACAAGAGACACATCCCCGCCAATTTCTAGCGTTTCACGGGGTCTATCCGTGAAAAATATCAATTTTTTTTTGACTGCACATGCATTTCTGCTGCAAATGCCTCTGGAAGTTGCATGCGGTTCGCATGCAATGTGGCGACACGAAAATGACCCGTTTTCCCATTCCGAGGGATTTCTGTGCCACCCTAACAGCCCCGTGAGCCACAAGAGAGACATCCCCGCCAATTTCTAGCGTATCACGGGGTCTATCCGTGAGAAATATTCACTTTTTTGAGTGCACATGCATTCCTGCTGCAAATGCCTCTGGAAGTTTCATGCGGTTCGTATGCAATGTGGCGACACGAAAATGACCCGTTTTCCCATTCCGAGGGATTTCTGTGCCACCCTAACAGCCCCGTGAGCCACAAGAGAGACATCCCCGCCCACTTCTAGCGTTTCACGGGGTCTCTCCGTGAAAAATATCACATTTTTTGAGTGCACATGCATTCCTGCTGCAAATGCCTCTGGAAGTTTCATGCGGTTCGCA
>NW_027422984.1:1285000-1287500 GCF_048934315.1 Petromyzon marinus | reverse complement strand
AGTTGGTGATGTGCCTGAGCCCTTTGGCAGACAGAAGCAGCGTCGTTAGTAGAGAACTGGTGTTTTAGTGTCTCTGAGTACAGTCGTTTAGCCTCTCTCACCGCTTTGCTAAACCTGTTCTTCGACTCCTTGAATCTGTCTCTATCCCCACTCCTAAACGCTTCCTCCTTCTCCAACCTCAACCTTTTGAGCTTTGCTGAGAACCAGGGCTTGTTGTTGTTAAAGTTCACCCTGGTACGTGTTGGGATACAGCAGTCCTCACAGAAGCTGATGTACACAGCCTCTGTGAGTTCATCCAGACTATTGGTAGCAGTCGTGAACATATCCCAGTCAGTACAGTCTAAGCACGCCCGCAAATCTTCCACAGCCTCACTGGTCCACTGTTTAGATGTCCTCACAGCAGGTTTACAGAGTTTTAGTTGCTGCCTGTATGCACGAATCAGGTGGACCAAGGGAGTTCTGTGCGAGCCGAACAGCCCCGTGACCCACAAGAGAAACATCCCCGCCAAATTCGAGCGTTTGACGGGGTCTATCCGTGAAAAAATATTCACGTTTTTGAGTGCACATGCATTTCTGCTGCAAATGCCTCTGGAAGTTTCATGCCGTTCGTATGCCAATTGTGGCAACACGAAAATGACCCGTTTTCCCATTCCGAGGGATTTCTGTGCGACCCTAACAGCCCCGTGAGCCACAAGAGACACATCCCCGCCAATTTCTAGCGTTTCACGGGGTCTATCCGTGAAAAATATAGACGTTTTTGAGTGCACATGCATTTCTGCTGCAGATGCCTCTGGAAGTTTCATGCCGTTCGTACGCAATGTGGCAACACGAAAATGACCCCTTTTCCCATTCCGAGGGATTTCTGTGCGACCCTAACTAACAGCGCCCGTGAGCCACAAGAGAGACATCCCCGCCAATTTATAGCGTTTCACGGGGTCTATCCGTGAAAAATATAGACGTTTTTGAGTGCACATGCATTCCTGCTGCAAATGCCTCTGGAAGTTTCATGCCGTTCCTATGCAATGTGGCCACACAAAAAAGACCCGTTTTCCCATTCCGAGGCATTTCTGTGCGACCCTAACAGCCCCGTGAGCCACAAGAGAGACATCCCCGCCAACTTCTAGCGTTTGACGGGGTCTATGCGTGAAAAATATTAAAATTTTTGAGTGCACGTGCCTTTCTGCTGCAAATGCCTCTGGAAGTTTCATGGCGTTCCTATGCAATGTGGCAACACGAAAATGACCCCTTTTCCCATTCCGAGGGAGTTCTGTGCCACCCTAACAGCCCCGTGAGCCACAAGAGACACATCCCCGCCAATTTCTAGCGTTTCACGGGGTCTATCCGTGAAACATATAGAAGTTTTTGAGTGCACATGCATTCCTGCTGCAAATGCCTCTGGAAGTTTCATGCGGTTCGTACGCAATGTGGCAACACGAAAATGACCCGTTTTCCCATTCCCAGGGATTTCTGTGCGACCCGAACAGCCCCGTGAGCCACAAGAGACACATCCCCGCCAATTTCTAGCGTTTCACGGGGTCTATCCGTGAAAAATATCAATTTTTTTTTGACTGCACATGCATTTCTGCTGCAAATGCCTCTGGAAGTTGCATGCGGTTCGCATGCAATGTGGCGACACGAAAATGACCCGTTTTCCCATTCCGAGGGATTTCTGTGCCACCCTAACAGCCCCGTGAGCCACAAGAGAGACATCCCCGCCAATTTCTAGCGTATCACGGGGTCTATCCGTGAGAAATATTCACTTTTTTGAGTGCACATGCATTCCTGCTGCAAATGCCTCTGGAAGTTTCATGCGGTTCGTATGCAATGTGGCGACACGAAAATGACCCGTTTTCCCATTCCGAGGGATTTCTGTGCCACCCTAACAGCCCCGTGAGCCACAAGAGAGACATCCCCGCCCACTTCTAGCGTTTCACGGGGTCTCTCCGTGAAAAATATCACATTTTTTGAGTGCACATGCATTCCTGCTGCAAATGCCTCTGGAAGTTTCATGCGGTTCGCATGCAATGTGGCGACACGAAAATGACCCGTTTTTTCCCATTCCGAGGGATTTCTGTGCCACCCTAACAGCCCCGTGAGCCACAAGAGACACATCCCCGCCAATTTCTAGCGTTTCACGGGGTCTATCCGTGAAAAATATTCAATTTTTTGACTGCACATGCATTTCTGCTGCAAATGCCTCTGGAAGTTTCATGCGGTTCGCATGCAATGTGGCGACACGAAAATGACCCGTTTTCCCATTCCGAGGGATTTCTGTGCCACCCTAACAGCCCCGTGAGCCACAAGAGAGACATCGCCGCCAATTTCTAGCGTTTCACGGGGTCTATCCGTGAAAAATATTCACTTTTTTGACTGCACATGCATTCCTGCTGCAAATGCCTCTGGAAGTTTCATGCCGTTCGCATGCAATGTGGCAACACGAAAATGACCCGTTTTCCCATTCCGAGGGATTTCTGTGCCACCCTAACAGCCCCGTGAGCCA
>NW_027422984.1:1250000-1252500 GCF_048934315.1 Petromyzon marinus | reverse complement strand
GTTAAGGCACAAGAAAGTAGATGAACACGTGGTGGGCATCATCCAGAACGCCTACGATCGGTGTACGACCTCGTTCAAAAGCAATGGCGAGTCGACTCGAGAAATTAGCATACGTGTTGGTGTCAAACAGGGTGACCCCATGTCACCCCTGCTCTTCAATCTTGCCATGGACCCTTTGATATGCACCCTAGAGTCACACGGAGTTGGGTACTCCATTGATACCGACCACGTGACAGCTCTTGCGTTTGCTGATGATTTGGTGTTGGTGAGCGAATCTTGGGTTGGTATGGCCGCCAATCTAGCGATCTTGGAATCATTTTGTGGGCTATCGGGATTGGAGGTTCAGGCCAGAAAGTGCCAGGGCTTCATGATAAGCCCAACCAAAGATTCATATACGGTGAACAACTGCGACCCATGGACTATCAAAAATAAAGATGTCCATATGATCCAACCTGATGAATCAACGAAATACCTTGGTCTGAAAATTGGCCCTTGGACTGGCACTATACAGCCTGATCTACATTGTCAGCTAAAGACATGGATCTCGAAAATCGATGAGGCGCCTCTGAAGCCAACTCAGAAGGTTGAACTACTCAATGCCTATGCCCTACCCAGATTGTTATATCCTGCAGACCACTCGGACTGCAAGCAATCAACTCTCCGTGGGTTGGACCAAGAGATTAGAAAGGCGGTAAAAGGATGGCTCCACCTTCCCGCTTCAACTTGTGATGGACTGTTATATGCCAGAGCCCGAGACGGAGGCCTTGCCATCTTGAAACTGGAAAAAACAATCCCTTCGGTTCAAGTTAGAAGGCTGCAACGTATAGCAAACTCGTCCGATGCTATCACCCGTAATATTGTGTCCTCGCAGGGTATGGAGGAAGAATACCGTAATTTGTGGGTACGAGCAGGGGGTGACAGTGATGCAATCCCAACATTCGTTCTCAGGGACTCGGTGTCAAAAGAACCTGTATATCCGAGACCCTGCGATTGGAGGGAGCATGAATTTCAGAGATGGTGCGAAAAGCCGGTTCAAGGAAGGGGCATTGTAAACTTTGCGCATGATAGAATCAGTAATGCTTGGTTGAGGCCATGGTGCGGCTTTAAACAATGCTTCTTTATCGCAGCACTACAACTAAGGGCAAATATTTACCCAACAAGAGAAAGCTTGAACAGAGGCAGAGATGGGGCCTTACGTTCCTGCAGGAAATGCTCTGCCAGACTCGAGTCCCTTTCGCACATTCTCGGTCAATGTCCTGCAGTACAGAAAGCAAGAATTGCGCGACATAACAAGATCAGTAACATTCTGGCAGACGAAGTGGCTAGATTGGGCTGGTCTGTATACAAAGAGCCACGGTTCATATCCGAGACGGGAGAGATGAGAAAGCCTGACCTCGTGTTTGCAAAAGATGAGGAGGCGGTTGTGATCGATGTCACCGTCCGTTTTGAGCTTTCAAAGAATACCTTGTCAGATGCTGCCTCGCACAAAGTTTCGTACTATACCCCTCTTGGTGATCAAGTCAAAGTGCTGACGAAGGCTAGCAAGGTCACATTCTTTGGATTCCCGGTTGGGGCAAGAGGAAAGTGGCCCCTTGAGAATAACGAGGTACTTACCTCCCTGGGCCTGACCAAACCCAGAACGACATCACTGGCCAAGATGATTTCCCGCAGAACGCTGCTTTTCTCTCTTGATATTCTGAGAATGTTCTGTGGAAATTATGCGGTCTATGAACAGTCATAGACAACCTCCGAAACAAATAATAGTTTTGTTTTAAGATGTCATTTGTTTTAGATTGATTTTGTTATTTTCGAAGGTGAAGTCGGTTTTTATTTCATTTTACTATTTTCCACAATTTAGATTGTTATTTTCCAAGACGAAGTCTTGGTTCTTTTTTATTGTTAGTTTTTTTTTTTAACACGTCGTATTTGTTACTTTAGAGCTTAGAGGGGACTTTATTTTCGCCTTACTATTTTCTGCCTACAAAGAAGATTAAAAATAAGCTTTTTTTCAAGATGGTTTTGTTATTTTCCAAGGTGAAGTCTTGGTATTCTTATTTTACTATTTTCCATAAAGAAGACCTTTCTTTTAGATTTTGTTATTTTCCAAGACGAAGACTTGGTATTTTTATTATATTGCTATTTTTTACACGAAGCTTATTCAAGAGCACTTATATAGATTAGACTTTGTTATTTTAATTCTTTATTTTTGGACTACATCAGTTCGAGAGTCCTGTAACTTACTATTTTCTGCCTACAAAGAAGATTACAAATAAGCTTTATTTAAGATGTTTTAGATTAGATTTTGTTATTTTCCAAGGTGAAGTCTTGGTTTTTTTTATTTTACTATTTTCCACAAAGAAGACTTTTCTTTTCTTTTAGATTTTGTTATTTTCCAAGACGAAGACTTGGTATTTTTTTGCTATTTTTTTACAGGAAGCTTTATTCAAGAGCACTTATATAGATTAGACTTTGTTATTTTAATTCTTTATTTTTGCACTAC
>NW_027422984.1:1242500-1245000 GCF_048934315.1 Petromyzon marinus | reverse complement strand
TGCTAAACCTGTTCTTCGACTCCTTGAATCTGTCTCTATCCCCACTCCTAAACGCTTCCTCCTTCTCCAACCTCAACCTTTTGAGCTTTGCTGAGAACCAGGGCTTGTTGTTGTTAAAGTTCACCCTGGTACGTGTTGGGATACAGCAGTCCTCACAGAAGCTGATGTACACAGCCTCTGTGAGTTCATCCAGACTATTGGTAGCAGTCGTGAACATATCCCAGTCAGTACAGTCTAAGCACGCCCGCAAATCTTCCACAGCCTCACTGGTCCACTGTTTAGATGTCCTCACAGCAGGTTTACAGAGTTTTAGTTGCTGCCTGTATGCACGAATCAGGTGGACCAAGGGAGTTCTGTGCGAGCCGAACAGCCCCGTGACCCACAAGAGAAACATCCCCGCCAAATTCGAGCGTTTGACGGGGTCTATCCGTGAAAAAATATTCACGTTTTTGAGTGCACATGCATTTCTGCTGCAAATGCCTCTGGAAGTTTCATGCCGTTCGTATGCCAATTGTGGCAACACGAAAATGACCCGTTTTCCCATTCCGAGGGATTTCTGTGCGACCCTAACAGCCCCGTGAGCCACAAGAGACACATCCCCGCCAATTTCTAGCGTTTCACGGGGTCTATCCGTGAAAAATATAGACGTTTTTGAGTGCACATGCATTTCTGCTGCAGATGCCTCTGGAAGTTTCATGCCGTTCGTACGCAATGTGGCAACACGAAAATGACCCCTTTTCCCATTCCGAGGGATTTCTGTGCGACCCTAACTAACAGCGCCCGTGAGCCACAAGAGAGACATCCCCGCCAATTTATAGCGTTTCACGGGGTCTATCCGTGAAAAATATAGACGTTTTTGAGTGCACATGCATTCCTGCTGCAAATGCCTCTGGAAGTTTCATGCCGTTCCTATGCAATGTGGCCACACAAAAATGACCCGTTTTCCCATTCCGAGGCATTTCTGTGCGACCCTAACAGCCCCGTGAGCCACAAGAGAGACATCCCCGCCAACTTCTAGCGTTTGACGGGGTCTATGCGTGAAAAATATTAAAATTTTTGAGTGCACGTGCCTTTCTGCTGCAAATGCCTCTGGAAGTTTCATGGCGTTCCTATGCAATGTGGCAACACGAAAATGACCCCTTTTCCCATTCCGAGGGAGTTCTGTGCCACCCTAACAGCCCCGTGAGCCACAAGAGACACATCCCCGCCAATTTCTAGCGTTTCACGGGGTCTATCCGTGAAACATATAGAAGTTTTTGAGTGCACATGCATTCCTGCTGCAAATGCCTCTGGAAGTTTCATGCGGTTCGTACGCAATGTGGCAACACGAAAATGACCCGTTTTCCCATTCCCAGGGATTTCTGTGCGACCCGAACAGCCCCGTGAGCCACAAGAGACACATCCCCGCCAATTTCTAGCGTTTCACGGGGTCTATCCGTGAAAAATATCAATTTTTTTTTGACTGCACATGCATTTCTGCTGCAAATGCCTCTGGAAGTTGCATGCGGTTCGCATGCAATGTGGCGACACGAAAATGACCCGTTTTCCCATTCCGAGGGATTTCTGTGCCACCCTAACAGCCCCGTGAGCCACAAGAGAGACATCCCCGCCAATTTCTAGCGTATCACGGGGTCTATCCGTGAGAAATATTCACTTTTTTGAGTGCACATGCATTCCTGCTGCAAATGCCTCTGGAAGTTTCATGCGGTTCGTATGCAATGTGGCGACACGAAAATGACCCGTTTTCCCATTCCGAGGGATTTCTGTGCCACCCTAACAGCCCCGTGAGCCACAAGAGAGACATCCCCGCCCACTTCTAGCGTTTCACGGGGTCTCTCCGTGAAAAATATCACATTTTTTGAGTGCACATGCATTCCTGCTGCAAATGCCTCTGGAAGTTTCATGCGGTTCGCATGCAATGTGGCGACACGAAAATGACCCGTTTTTTCCCATTCCGAGGGATTTCTGTGCCACCCTAACAGCCCCGTGAGCCACAAGAGACACATCCCCGCCAATTTCTAGCGTTTCACGGGGTCTATCCGTGAAAAATATTCAATTTTTTGACTGCACATGCATTTCTGCTGCAAATGCCTCTGGAAGTTTCATGCGGTTCGCATGCAATGTGGCGACACGAAAATGACCCGTTTTCCCATTCCGAGGGATTTCTGTGCCACCCTAACAGCCCCGTGAGCCACAAGAGAGACATCGCCGCCAATTTCTAGCGTTTCACGGGGTCTATCCGTGAAAAATATTCACTTTTTTGACTGCACATGCATTCCT
Organism: Petromyzon marinus; assembly: GCF_048934315.1. Lineage (NCBI taxonomy): Eukaryota > Metazoa > Chordata > Hyperoartia > Petromyzontiformes > Petromyzontidae > Petromyzon > Petromyzon marinus. Next base: position 1,242,720 of record NW_027422984.1, on the reverse strand, counting down.
GCTGCAAATGCCTCTGGAAGTTTCATGCCGTTCGCATGCAATGTGGCAACACGAAAATGACCCGTTTTCCCATTCCGAGGGATTTCTGTGCCACCCTAACAGCCCCGTGAGCCACAAGAGACACATCCCCGCCAATTTCTAGCGTTTCACGGGGTCTATCCGTAAAAATGTAGCACGCACCAAAACGAGAAAAGATTTCCATCGCACCTGCACTATTGTA
>NW_027422984.1:1230000-1232500 GCF_048934315.1 Petromyzon marinus | reverse complement strand
CATGTCTCCAGGGAGGTGTTAAAGATGTTGGTGAACACCGGAGACAGCTGGTCAGCGCAGTGCCTGAGGGTGGCTGGAGAGACAGAGTCCGGCCCGGCTGCTTTGCGTGGATTCTGCCTCTTGAAAAGCCCATTAACTTCTCCCTCCTGAAAGGAGAGAGTCGTTTCTGTAGTATGGGTGGGGGATGGGGCCTCTTGGGTGGGAAGGGGTGGTTCAGGACAGTCCAATTGTCTTTCAAATCTACGGTAGAACTCGTTCAGGTCGTTGGCTAGGCGGGAGTCGTTAGTGGTGTGGGGCGCTCTGGGTTTGTAGTTGGTGATGTGCCTGAGCCCTTTGGCAGACAGAAGCAGCGTCGTTAGTAGAGAACTGGTGTTTTAGTGTCTCTGAGTACAGTCGTTTAGCCTCTCTCACCGCTTTGCTAAACCTGTTCTTCGACTCCTTGAATCTGTCTCTATCCCCACTCCTAAACGCTTCCTCCTTCTCCAACCTCAACCTTTTGAGCTTTGCTGAGAACCAGGGCTTGTTGTTGTTAAAGTTCACCCTGGTACGTGTTGGGATACAGCAGTCCTCACAGAAGCTGATGTACACAGCCTCTGTGAGTTCATCCAGACTATTGGTAGCAGTCGTGAACATATCCCAGTCAGTACAGTCTAAGCACGCCCGCAAATCTTCCACAGCCTCACTGGTCCACTGTTTAGATGTCCTCACAGCAGGTTTACAGAGTTTTAGTTGCTGCCTGTATGCACGAATCAGGTGGACCAAGGGAGTTCTGTGCGAGCCGAACAGCCCCGTGACCCACAAGAGAAACATCCCCGCCAAATTCGAGCGTTTGACGGGGTCTATCCGTGAAAAAATATTCACGTTTTTGAGTGCACATGCATTTCTGCTGCAAATGCCTCTGGAAGTTTCATGCCGTTCGTATGCCAATTGTGGCAACACGAAAATGACCCGTTTTCCCATTCCGAGGGATTTCTGTGCGACCCTAACAGCCCCGTGAGCCACAAGAGACACATCCCCGCCAATTTCTAGCGTTTCACGGGGTCTATCCGTGAAAAATATAGACGTTTTTGAGTGCACATGCATTTCTGCTGCAGATGCCTCTGGAAGTTTCATGCCGTTCGTACGCAATGTGGCCACACGAAAATGACCCCTTTTCCCATTCCGAGGGATTTCTGTGCGACCCTAACTAACAGCGCCCGTGAGCCACAAGAGAGACATCCCCGCCAATTTATAGCGTTTCACGGGGTCTATCCGTGAAAAATATAGACGTTTTTGAGTGCACATGCATTCCTGCTGCAAATGCCTCTGGAAGTTTCATGCCGTTCCTATGCAATGTGGCCACACAAAAATGACCCGTTTTCCCATTCCGAGGCATTTCTGTGCGACCCTAACAGCCCCGTGAGCCACAAGAGAGACATCCCCGCCAACTTCTAGCGTTTGACGGGGTCTATGCGTGAAAAATATTAAAATTTTTGAGTGCACGTGCCTTTCTGCTGCAAATGCCTCTGGAAGTTTCATGGCGTTCCTATGCAATGTGGCAACACGAAAATGACCCCTTTTCCCATTCCGAGGGAGTTCTGTGCCACCCTAACAGCCCCGTGAGCCACAAGAGACACATCCCCGCCAATTTCTAGCGTTTCACGGGGTCTATCCGTGAAACATATAGAAGTTTTTGAGTGCACATGCATTCCTGCTGCAAATGCCTCTGGAAGTTTCATGCGGTTCGTACGCAATGTGGCAACACGAAAATGACCCGTTTTCCCATTCCCAGGGATTTCTGTGCGACCCGAACAGCCCCGTGAGCCACAAGAGACACATCCCCGCCAATTTCTAGCGTTTCACGGGGTCTATCCGTGAAAAATATCAATTTTTTTTTGACTGCACATGCATTTCTGCTGCAAATGCCTCTGGAAGTTGCATGCGGTTCGCATGCAATGTGGCGACACGAAAATGACCCGTTTTCCCATTCCGAGGGATTTCTGTGCCACCCTAACAGCCCCGTGAGCCACAAGAGAGACATCCCCGCCAATTTCTAGCGTATCACGGGGTCTATCCGTGAGAAATATTCACTTTTTTGAGTGCACATGCATTCCTGCTGCAAATGCCTCTGGAAGTTTCATGCGGTTCGTATGCAATGTGGCGACACGAAAATGACCCGTTTTCCCATTCCGAGGGATTTCTGTGCCACCCTAACAGCCCCGTGAGCCACAAGAGAGACATCCCCGCCCACTTCTAGCGTTTCACGGGGTCTCTCCGTGAAAAATATCACATTTTTTGAGTGCACATGCATTCCTGCTGCAAATGCCTCTGGAAGTTTCATGCGGTTCGCATGCAATGTGGCGACACGAAAATGACCCGTTTTTTCCCATTCCGAGGGATTTCTGTGCCACCCTAACAGCCCCGTGAGCCACAAGAGACACATCCCCGCCAATTTCTAGCGTTTCACGGGGTCTATCCGTGAAAAATATTCAATTTTTTGACTGCACATGCATTTCTGCTG
>NW_027422984.1:1200000-1202500 GCF_048934315.1 Petromyzon marinus | reverse complement strand
GCAGGCAATTACCTTCTCAGCAGTGTGCATGATACGCTGCAGTCTGCTCTTGTCCTTGGCAGTGGCAGCAGCGTACCAGACGGTTATGGAGGAGGTGAGGATGGATTCAATGATCGCTGTATAGAATTGCACCATCATTGTCTTTGGCAGGTTGCATTTCTTCAGCTGCCGTCGAAAGTACATCCTCTGTTGAGCTCTCTTGGCGAGGGAGCTGATGTTCAGTTCCCACTTGAGGTCCCGGCAGAGAATAGTGCCCAGGAAGCGGAAGGACTCCACAATTTTGACTGCGGAGTCTAACAGGGTGATGGCGGTGAGTGGGGCTGTATTCTTCCTGAAGTCCACAACCATCTCAACTGTCCTTAGAGCATTTAGCTCTAAGTTGTTCTGGCTACACCAGGTCACCAGGTTGTCAGCTTCCCACCTATAGTCAGACTCATCCCCACCAGAGATCAGCCCAATGAGGGTGGTGTCGTCCGACAAACTTCAAGAGTTTGACGGACAGATGATTGGAGGCGCAGCTGTTGGTATACAGGGAGAAGAGCAGTGGGCAAAGGACGCAGCCCTGAGGAGTTCCCGTGCTGATGGACCTGGAGTCAGAGACTTCTGTTCCCGGCTTAACGCACTGCTTCCTGTCAGAGAGGAAGTCTGTGATCCACCTGCAGGTGGAGTAGGGCACGTTCAGCTGGAAGAGCTTGTCCTGAAGCAGGGCAGGGATGATGGTGTTGAAGGCAGAGCTGAAGTCCACAAACAGGATCCTGGCGTAGGATGCTGGGGCGTCCACATGCTGTAGGGTGAAGTGGAGGGCCATGTTAACTGCGTCGTCCACAGACCTGTTGGCTCTGTAGGCAAACTGAAGGGGGTCCAGGAGAGGGTCTGTGATGGCTTTGAGGTGTGCCAGGAGCAGGCGCTCAAAAGACTTCATTACCACAGATGTAAGGGCGACCGGTCTGTAATCATTTAGTCCTGTTGGCCTTAGCTTTTTGGGCACAGCGATGATGGTGGAGGACTTGAGACAGGCTGGTACATGGCATGTCTCCAGGGAGGTGTTAAAGATGTTGGTGAACACCGGAGACAGCTGGTCAGCGCAGTGCCTGAGGGTGGCTGGAGAGACAGAGTCCGGCCCGGCTGCTTTGCGTGGATTCTGCCTCTTGAAAAGCCCATTAACTTCTCCCTCCTGAAAGGAGAGAGTCGTTTCTGTAGTATGGGTGGGGGATGGGGCCTCTTGGGTGGGAAGGGGTGGTTCAGGACAGTCCAATTGTCTTTCAAATCTACGGTAGAACTCGTTCAGGTCGTTGGCTAGGCGGGAGTCGTTAGTGGTGTGGGGCGCTCTGGGTTTGTAGTTGGTGATGTGCCTGAGCCCTTTGGCAGACAGAAGCAGCGTCGTTAGTAGAGAACTGGTGTTTTAGTGTCTCTGAGTACAGTCGTTTAGCCTCTCTCACCGCTTTGCTAAACCTGTTCTTCGACTCCTTGAATCTGTCTCTATCCCCACTCCTAAACGCTTCCTCCTTCTCCAACCTCAACCTTTTGAGCTTTGCTGAGAACCAGGGCTTGTTGTTGTTAAAGTTCACCCTGGTACGTGTTGGGATACAGCAGTCCTCACAGAAGCTGATGTACACAGCCTCTGTGAGTTCATCCAGACTATTGGTAGCAGTCGTGAACATATCCCAGTCAGTACAGTCTAAGCACGCCCGCAAATCTTCCACAGCCTCACTGGTCCACTGTTTAGATGTCCTCACAGCAGGTTTACAGAGTTTTAGTTGCTGCCTGTATGCACGAATCAGGTGGACCAAGGGAGTTCTGTGCGAGCCGAACAGCCCCGTGACCCACAAGAGAAACATCCCCGCCAAATTCGAGCGTTTGACGGGGTCTATCCGTGAAAAAATATTCACGTTTTTGAGTGCACATGCATTTCTGCTGCAAATGCCTCTGGAAGTTTCATGCCGTTCGTATGCCAATTGTGGCAACACGAAAATGACCCGTTTTCCCATTCCGAGGGATTTCTGTGCGACCCTAACAGCCCCGTGAGCCACAAGAGACACATCCCCGCCAATTTCTAGCGTTTCACGGGGTCTATCCGTGAAAAATATAGACGTTTTTGAGTGCACATGCATTTCTGCTGCAGATGCCTCTGGAAGTTTCATGCCGTTCGTACGCAATGTGGCAACACGAAAATGACCCCTTTTCCCATTCCGAGGGATTTCTGTGCGACCCTAACTAACAGCGCCCGTGAGCCACAAGAGAGACATCCCCGCCAATTTATAGCGTTTCACGGGGTCTATCCGTGAAAAATATAGACGTTTTTGAGTGCACATGCATTCCTGCTGCAAATGCCTCTGGAAGTTTCATGCCGTTCCTATGCAATGTGGCCACACAAAAATGACCCGTTTTCCCATTCCGAGGCATTTCTGTGCGACCCTAACAGCCCCGTGAGCCACAAGAGAGACATCCCCGCCAACTTCTAGCGTTTGACGGGGTCTATGCGTGAAAAATATTAAAATTT
>NW_027422984.1:1182500-1185000 GCF_048934315.1 Petromyzon marinus | reverse complement strand
CTCTGGGTTTGTAGTTGGTGATGTGCCTGAGCCCTTTGGCAGACAGAAGCAGCGTCGTTAGTAGAGAACTGGTGTTTTAGTGTCTCTGAGTACAGTCGTTTAGCCTCTCTCACCGCTTTGCTAAACCTGTTCTTCGACTCCTTGAATCTGTCTCTATCCCCACTCCTAAACGCTTCCTCCTTCTCCAACCTCAACCTTTTGAGCTTTGCTGAGAACCAGGGCTTGTTGTTGTTAAAGTTCACCCTGGTACGTGTTGGGATACAGCAGTCCTCACAGAAGCTGATGTACACAGCCTCTGTGAGTTCATCCAGACTATTGGTAGCAGTCGTGAACATATCCCAGTCAGTACAGTCTAAGCACGCCCGCAAATCTTCCACAGCCTCACTGGTCCACTGTTTAGATGTCCTCACAGCAGGTTTACAGAGTTTTAGTTGCTGCCTGTATGCACGAATCAGGTGGACCAAGGGAGTTCTGTGCGAGCCGAACAGCCCCGTGACCCACAAGAGAAACATCCCCGCCAAATTCGAGCGTTTGACGGGGTCTATCCGTGAAAAAATATTCACGTTTTTGAGTGCACATGCATTTCTGCTGCAAATGCCTCTGGAAGTTTCATGCCGTTCGTATGCCAATTGTGGCAACACGAAAATGACCCGTTTTCCCATTCCGAGGGATTTCTGTGCGACCCTAACAGCCCCGTGAGCCACAAGAGACACATCCCCGCCAATTTCTAGCGTTTCACGGGGTCTATCCGTGAAAAATATAGACGTTTTTGAGTGCACATGCATTTCTGCTGCAGATGCCTCTGGAAGTTTCATGCCGTTCGTACGCAATGTGGCAACACGAAAATGACCCCTTTTCCCATTCCGAGGGATTTCTGTGCGACCCTAACTAACAGCGCCCGTGAGCCACAAGAGAGACATCCCCGCCAATTTATAGCGTTTCACGGGGTCTATCCGTGAAAAATATAGACGTTTTTGAGTGCACATGCATTCCTGCTGCAAATGCCTCTGGAAGTTTCATGCCGTTCCTATGCAATGTGGCCACACAAAAATGACCCGTTTTCCCATTCCGAGGCATTTCTGTGCGACCCTAACAGCCCCGTGAGCCACAAGAGAGACATCCCCGCCAACTTCTAGCGTTTGACGGGGTCTATGCGTGAAAAATATTAAAATTTTTGAGTGCACGTGCCTTTCTGCTGCAAATGCCTCTGGAAGTTTCATGGCATTCCTATGCAATGTGGCAACACGAAAATGACCCCTTTTCCCATTCCGAGGGAGTTCTGTGCCACCCTAACAGCCCCGTGAGCCACAAGAGACACATCCCCGCCAATTTCTAGCGTTTCACGGGGTCTATCCGTGAAACATATAGAAGTTTTTGAGTGCACATGCATTCCTGCTGCAAATGCCTCTGGAAGTTTCATGCGGTTCGTACGCAATGTGGCAACACGAAAATGACCCGTTTTCCCATTCCCAGGGATTTCTGTGCGACCCGAACAGCCCCGTGAGCCACAAGAGACACATCCCCGCCAATTTCTAGCGTTTCACGGGGTCTATCCGTGAAAAATATCAATTTTTTTTTGACTGCACATGCATTTCTGCTGCAAATGCCTCTGGAAGTTGCATGCGGTTCGCATGCAATGTGGCGACACGAAAATGACCCGTTTTCCCATTCCGAGGGATTTCTGTGCCACCCTAACAGCCCCGTGAGCCACAAGAGAGACATCCCCGCCAATTTCTAGCGTATCACGGGGTCTATCCGTGAGAAATATTCACTTTTTTGAGTGCACATGCATTCCTGCTGCAAATGCCTCTGGAAGTTTCATGCGGTTCGTATGCAATGTGGCGACACGAAAATGACCCGTTTTCCCATTCCGAGGGATTTCTGTGCCACCCTAACAGCCCCGTGAGCCACAAGAGAGACATCCCCGCCCACTTCTAGCGTTTCACGGGGTCTCTCCGTGAAAAATATCACATTTTTTGAGTGCACATGCATTCCTGCTGCAAATGCCTCTGGAAGTTTCATGCGGTTCGCATGCAATGTGGCGACACGAAAATGACCCGTTTTTTCCCATTCCGAGGGATTTCTGTGCCACCCTAACAGCCCCGTGAGCCACAAGAGACACATCCCCGCCAATTTCTAGCGTTTCACGGGGTCTATCCGTGAAAAATATTCAATTTTTTGACTGCACATGCATTTCTGCTGCAAATGCCTCTGGAAGTTTCATGCGGTTCGCATGCAATGTGGCGACACGAAAATGACCCGTTTTCCCATTCCGAGGGATTTCTGTGCCACCCTAACAGCCCCGTGAGCCACAAGAGAGACATCGCCGCCAATTTCTAGCGTTTCACGGGGTCTATCCGTGAAAAATATTCACTTTTTTGACTGCACATGCATTCCTGCTGCAAATGCCTCTGGAAGTTTCATGCCGTTCGCATGCAATGTGGCAACACGAAAATGACCCGTTTTCCCATTCCGAGGGATTTCTGTGCCACCCTAACAG
>NW_027422984.1:1167500-1170000 GCF_048934315.1 Petromyzon marinus | reverse complement strand
CTTCAGCTGCCGTCGAAAGTACATCCTCTGTTGAGCTCTCTTGGCGAGGGAGCTGATGTTCAGTTCCCACTTGAGGTCCCGGCAGAGAATAGTGCCCAGGAAGCGGAAGGACTCCACAATTTTGACTGCGGAGTCTAACAGGGTGATGGCGGTGAGTGGGGCTGTATTCTTCCTGAAGTCCACAACCATCTCAACTGTCCTTAGAGCATTTAGCTCTAAGTTGTTCTGGCTACACCAGGTCACCAGGTTGTCAGCTTCCCACCTATAGTCAGACTCATCCCCACCAGAGATCAGCCCAATGAGGGTGGTGTCGTCCGACAAACTTCAAGAGTTTGACGGACAGATGATTGGAGGCGCAGCTGTTGGTATACAGGGAGAAGAGCAGTGGGCAAAGGACGCAGCCCTGAGGAGTTCCCGTGCTGATGGACCTGGAGTCAGAGACTTCTGTTCCCGGCTTAACGCACTGCTTCCTGTCAGAGAGGAAGTCTGTGATCCACCTGCAGGTGGAGTAGGGCACGTTCAGCTGGAAGAGCTTGTCCTGAAGCAGGGCAGGGATGATGGTGTTGAAGGCAGAGCTGAAGTCCACAAACAGGATCCTGGCGTAGGATGCTGGGGCGTCCACATGCTGTAGGGTGAAGTGGAGGGCCATGTTAACTGCGTCGTCCACAGACCTGTTGGCTCTGTAGGCAAACTGAAGGGGGTCCAGGAGAGGGTCTGTGATGGCTTTGAGGTGTGCCAGGAGCAGGCGCTCAAAAGACTTCATTACCACAGATGTAAGGGCGACCGGTCTGTAATCATTTAGTCCTGTTGGCCTTAGCTTTTTGGGCACAGCGATGATGGTGGAGGACTTGAGACAGGCTGGTACATGGCATGTCTCCAGGGAGGTGTTAAAGATGTTGGTGAACACCGGAGACAGCTGGTCAGCGCAGTGCCTGAGGGTGGCTGGAGAGACAGAGTCCGGCCCGGCTGCTTTGCGTGGATTCTGCCTCTTGAAAAGCCCATTAACTTCTCCCTCCTGAAAGGAGAGAGTCGTTTCTGTAGTATGGGTGGGGGATGGGGCCTCTTGGGTGGGAAGGGGTGGTTCAGGACAGTCCAATTGTCTTTCAAATCTACGATAGAACTCGTTCAGGTCGTTGGCTAGGCGGGAGTCGTTAGTGGTGTGGGGCGCTCTGGGTTTGTAGTTGGTGATGTGCCTGAGCCCTTTGGCAGACAGAAGCAGCGTCGTTAGTAGAGAACTGGTGTTTTAGTGTCTCTGAGTACAGTCGTTTAGCCTCTCTCACCGCTTTGCTAAACCTGTTCTTCGACTCCTTGAATCTGTCTCTATCCCCACTCCTAAACGCTTCCTCCTTCTCCAACCTCAACCTTTTGAGCTTTGCTGAGAACCAGGGCTTGTTGTTGTTAAAGTTCACCCTGGTACGTGTTGGGATACAGCAGTCCTCACAGAAGCTGATGTACACAGCCTCTGTGAGTTCATCCAGACTATTGGTAGCAGTCGTGAACATATCCCAGTCAGTACAGTCTAAGCACGCCCGCAAATCTTCCACAGCCTCACTGGTCCACTGTTTAGATGTCCTCACAGCAGGTTTACAGAGTTTTAGTTGCTGCCTGTATGCACGAATCAGGTGGACCAAGGGAGTTCTGTGCGAGCCGAACAGCCCCGTGACCCACAAGAGAAACATCCCCGCCAAATTCGAGCGTTTGACGGGGTCTATCCGTGAAAAAATATTCACGTTTTTGAGTGCACATGCATTTCTGCTGCAAATGCCTCTGGAAGTTTCATGCCGTTCGTATGCCAATTGTGGCAACACGAAAATGACCCGTTTTCCCATTCCGAGGGATTTCTGTGCGACCCTAACAGCCCCGTGAGCCACAAGAGACACATCCCCGCCAATTTCTAGCGTTTCACGGGGTCTATCCGTGAAAAATATAGACGTTTTTGAGTGCACATGCATTTCTGCTGCAGATGCCTCTGGAAGTTTCATGCCGTTCGTACGCAATGTGGCAACACGAAAATGACCCCTTTTCCCATTCCGAGGGATTTCTGTGCGACCCTAACTAACAGCGCCCGTGAGCCACAAGAGAGACATCCCCGCCAATTTATAGCGTTTCACGGGGTCTATCCGTGAAAAATATAGACGTTTTTGAGTGCACATGCATTCCTGCTGCAAATGCCTCTGGAAGTTTCATGCCGTTCCTATGCAATGTGGCCACACAAAAATGACCCGTTTTCCCATTCCGAGGCATTTCTGTGCGACCCTAACAGCCCCGTGAGCCACAAGAGAGACATCCCCGCCAACTTCTAGCGTTTGACGGGGTCTATGCGTGAAAAATATTAAAATTTTTGAGTGCACGTGCCTTTCTGCTGCAAATGCCTCTGGAAGTTTCATGGCGTTCCTATGCAATGTGGCAACACGAAAATGACCCCTTTTCCCATTCCGAGGGAGTTCTGTGCCACCCTAACAGCCCCGTGAGCCACAAGAGACACATCCCCGCCAATTTC
>NW_027422984.1:1155000-1157500 GCF_048934315.1 Petromyzon marinus | reverse complement strand
GAGGAAGTCTGTGATCCACCTGCAGGTGGAGTAGGGCACGTTCAGCTGGAAGAGCTTGTCCTGAAGCAGGGCAGGGATGATGGTGTTGAAGGCAGAGCTGAAGTCCACAAACAGGATCCTGGCGTAGGATGCTGGGGCGTCCACATGCTGTAGGGTGAAGTGGAGGGCCATGTTAACTGCGTCGTCCACAGACCTGTTGGCTCTGTAGGCAAACTGAAGGGGGTCCAGGAGAGGGTCTGTGATGGCTTTGAGGTGTGCCAGGAGCAGGCGCTCAAAAGACTTCATTACCACAGATGTAAGGGCGACCGGTCTGTAATCATTTAGTCCTGTTGGCCTTAGCTTTTTGGGCACAGCGATGATGGTGGAGGACTTGAGACAGGCTGGTACATGGCATGTCTCCAGGGAGGTGTTAAAGATGTTGGTGAACACCGGAGACAGCTGGTCAGCGCAGTGCCTGAGGGTGGCTGGAGAGACAGAGTCCGGCCCGGCTGCTTTGCGTGGATTCTGCCTCTTGAAAAGCCCATTAACTTCTCCCTCCTGAAAGGAGAGAGTCGTTTCTGTAGTATGGGTGGGGGATGGGGCCTCTTGGGTGGGAAGGGGTGGTTCAGGACAGTCCAATTGTCTTTCAAATCTACGGTAGAACTCGTTCAGGTCGTTGGCTAGGCGGGAGTCGTTAGTGGTGTGGGGCGCTCTGGGTTTGTAGTTGGTGATGTGCCTGAGCCCTTTGGCAGACAGAAGCAGCGTCGTTAGTAGAGAACTGGTGTTTTAGTGTCTCTGAGTACAGTCGTTTAGCCTCTCTCACCGCTTTGCTAAACCTGTTCTTCGACTCCTTGAATCTGTCTCTATCCCCACTCCTAAACGCTTCCTCCTTCTCCAACCTCAACCTTTTGAGCTTTGCTGAGAACCAGGGCTTGTTGTTGTTAAAGTTCACCCTGGTACGTGTTGGGATACAGCAGTCCTCACAGAAGCTGATGTACACAGCCTCTGTGAGTTCATCCAGACTATTGGTAGCAGTCGTGAACATATCCCAGTCAGTACAGTCTAAGCACGCCCGCAAATCTTCCACAGCCTCACTGGTCCACTGTTTAGATGTCCTCACAGCAGGTTTACAGAGTTTTAGTTGCTGCCTGTATGCACGAATCAGGTGGACCAAGGGAGTTCTGTGCGAGCCGAACAGCCCCGTGACCCACAAGAGAAACATCCCCGCCAAATTCGAGCGTTTGACGGGGTCTATCCGTGAAAAAATATTCACGTTTTTGAGTGCACATGCATTTCTGCTGCAAATGCCTCTGGAAGTTTCATGCCGTTCGTATGCCAATTGTGGCAACACGAAAATGACCCGTTTTCCCATTCCGAGGGATTTCTGTGCGACCCTAACAGCCCCGTGAGCCACAAGAGACACATCCCCGCCAATTTCTAGCGTTTCACGGGGTCTATCCGTGAAAAATATAGACGTTTTTGAGTGCACATGCATTTCTGCTGCAGATGCCTCTGGAAGTTTCATGCCGTTCGTACGCAATGTGGCAACACGAAAATGACCCCTTTTCCCATTCCGAGGGATTTCTGTGCGACCCTAACTAACAGCGCCCGTGAGCCACAAGAGAGACATCCCCGCCAATTTATAGCGTTTCACGGGGTCTATCCGTGAAAAATATAGACGTTTTTGAGTGCACATGCATTCCTGCTGCAAATGCCTCTGGAAGTTTCATGCCGTTCCTATGCAATGTGGCCACACAAAAATGACCCGTTTTCCCATTCCGAGGCATTTCTGTGCGACCCTAACAGCCCCGTGAGCCACAAGAGAGACATCCCCGCCAACTTCTAGCGTTTGACGGGGTCTATGCGTGAAAAATATTAAAATTTTTGAGTGCACGTGCCTTTCTGCTGCAAATGCCTCTGGAAGTTTCATGGCGTTCCTATGCAATGTGGCAACACGAAAATGACCCCTTTTCCCATTCCGAGGGAGTTCTGTGCCACCCTAACAGCCCCGTGAGCCACAAGAGACACATCCCCGCCAATTTCTAGCGTTTCACGGGGTCTATCCGTGAAACATATAGAAGTTTTTGAGTGCACATGCATTCCTGCTGCAAATGCCTCTGGAAGTTTCATGCGGTTCGTACGCAATGTGGCAACACGAAAATGACCCGTTTTCCCATTCCCAGGGATTTCTGTGCGACCCGAACAGCCCCGTGAGCCACAAGAGACACATCCCCGCCAATTTCTAGCGTTTCACGGGGTCTATCCGTGAAAAATATCAATTTTTTTTTGACTGCACATGCATTTCTGCTGCAAATGCCTCTGGAAGTTGCATGCGGTTCGCATGCAATGTGGCGACACGAAAATGACCCGTTTTCCCATTCCGAGGGATTTCTGTGCCACCCTAACAGCCCCGTGAGCCACAAGAGAGACATCCCCGCCAATTTCTAGCGTATCACGGGGTCTATCCGTGAGAAATATTCACTTTTTTGAGTGCACATGCATTCCTGCTGCAAATGCCTCT
>NW_027422984.1:1145000-1147500 GCF_048934315.1 Petromyzon marinus | reverse complement strand
TCACCCGTAATATTGTGTCCTCGCAGGGTATGGAGGAAGAATACCGTAATTTGTGGGTACGAGCAGGGGGTGACAGTGATGCAATCCCAACATTCGTTCTCAGGGACTCGGTGTCAAAAGAACCTGTATATCCGAGACCCTGCGATTGGAGGGAGCATGAATTTCAGAGATGGTGCGAAAAGCCGGTTCAAGGAAGGGGCATTGTAAACTTTGCGCATGATAGAATCAGTAATGCTTGGTTGAGGCCATGGTGCGGCTTTAAACAATGCTTCTTTATCGCAGCACTACAACTAAGGGCAAATATTTACCCAACAAGAGAAAGCTTGAACAGAGGCAGAGATGGGGCCCTACGTTCCTGCAGGAAATGCTCTGCCAGACTTGAGTCCCTTTCGCACATTCTCGGTCAATGTCCTGCAGTACAGAAAGCAAGAATTGCGCGACATAACAAGATCAGTAACATTCTGGCAGACGAAGCGGCTAGATTGGGCTGGTCTGTATACAAAGAGCCACGGTTCATATCCGAGACGGGAGAGATGAGAAAGCCTGACCTCGTGTTTGCAAAAGATGAGGAGGCGGTTGTGATCGATGTCACCGTCCGTTTTGAGCTTTCAAAGAATACCTTGTCAGATGCTGCCTCGCACAAAGTTTCGTACTATACCCCTCTTGGTGATCAAGTCAAAGTGCTGACGAAGGCTAGCAAGGTCACATTCTTTGGATTCCCGGTTGGGGCAAGAGGAAAGTGGCCCCTTGAGAATAACGAGGTACTTACCTCCCTGGGCCTGACCAAACCCAGAACGACATCACTGGCCAAGATGATTTCCCGCAGAACGCTGCTTTTCTCTCTTGATATTCTGAGAATGTTCTGTGGAAATTATGCGGTCTATGAACAGTCATAGACAACCTCCGAAACAAATAATAGTTTTGTTTTAAGATGTCATTTGTTTTAGATTGATTTTGTTATTTTCGAAGGTGAAGTCGGTTTTTATTTCATTTTACTATTTTCCACAATTTAGATTGTTATTTTCCAAGACGGAGTCTTGGTTCTTTTTTTTATTGTTAGTTTTTTTTTTTTTTAACACGTCGTATTTGTTACTTTAGAGCTTAGAGGGGACTTTATTTTCGCCTTACTATTTTCTGCCTACAAAGAAGATTAAAAATAAGCTTTTTTCAAGATGGTTTTGTTATTTTCCAAGGTGAAGTCTTGGTATTCTTATTTTACTATTTTCCATAAAGAAGACCTTTTCTTTTAGATTTTGTTATTTTCCAAGACGAAGACTTGGTATTTTTATTATATTGCTATGTTTTACACGAAGCTTATTCAAGAGCACTTTTATAGATTAGACTTTGTTATTTTAATTCTTTATTTTTGGACTACATCAGTTCGAGAGTCCTGTAACTTACTATTTTCTGCCTACAAAGAAGATTAGAAATAAGCTTTATTTAAGATGTTTTAGATTAGATTTTGTTATTTTCCAAGGTGAAGTCTTGGTTTTTTTTATTTTACTATTTTCCACAAAGAAGACTTTTCTTTTCTTTTAGATTTTGTTATTTTCCAAGACGAAGACTTGGTATTTTTTTTTGGTATTTTTTACAGGAAGCTTTATTCAAGAGCACTTATATAGATTAGACTTTGTTATTTTAATTCTTTATTTTTGCACTACATCAGTTCGAGAGAAGACTACAAACCAGCTTTATTTAAGATGTTTTAGATTAGATTTTGTTATTTTCCAAGGTGAAGTCTTGGTTTTTTATTTTACTATTTTCCACAAAGAAGACTTTTCTTTTAGATTTTGTTATTTTCCAAGACGAAGACTTGGTATTTTTTTATTGCTATTTTTTTACACGAAGCCTATTCAAGAGCACTTATATAGATTAGACTTTGTTATTTTAATTCTTTATTTTTGGACTACATCAGTTCGAGAGTCCTGTAACTTACTATTTTCTGCCTACAAAGAATATTACAAATAAGCTTTATTTAAGATGTTTTAGATTAGATTTTGTTATTTTCCAAGGTGAAGTCTTGGTTTTTTTTATTTTACTATTTTCCACAAAGAAGACTTCTTTTCTTTTAGATTTTGTTATTTTCCAAGACGAAGACTTGGTTTTTTTTTTATATTGCTATTTTTTTTTTTTTTACACTGCTTTATTCAAGAGCGCTTATATAGATTAGACTTTGTTATTTTAATTCTTTATTTTTGGAATACATCAGTTTCAGAGTCCTGTAACGTACTATTTTCTGCCTACAAAGAAGACTACAGACAAGCTTTATTTAAGATGTTTTAGATTAGATTTTGTTATTTTCCAAGGTGAAGACTTGGTTTTTTTATTTTACTATTTTCCACAAAGAAGATTTTTCTTTTAGATTTTGTTATTTTCCAAGACGAAGACTTGGTATTTTTTTTATTGCTAGTTTTTTTTTATATGTTACTTCAGAGCATAGAGAGGACTTTATTTTTACCTTACTATTTTCTGCCTTCAAAGAAGATTAAAAATAAGCTTT
>NW_027422984.1:1122500-1125000 GCF_048934315.1 Petromyzon marinus | reverse complement strand
GTGAAGTGGAGGGCCATGTTAACTGCGTCGTCCACAGACCTGTTGGCTCTGTAGGCAAACTGAAGGGGGTCCAGGAGAGGGTCTGTGATGGCTTTGAGGTGTGCCAGGAGCAGGCGCTCAAAAGACTTCATTACCACAGATGTAAGGGCGACCGGTCTGTAATCATTTAGTCCTGTTGGCCTTAGCTTTTTGGGCACAGCGATGATGGTGGAGGACTTGAGACAGGCTGGTACATGGCATGTCTCCAGGGAGGTGTTAAAGATGTTGGTGAACACCGGAGACAGCTGGTCAGCGCAGTGCCTGAGGGTGGCTGGAGAGACAGAGTCCGGCCCGGCTGCTTTGCGTGGATTCTGCCTCTTGAAAAGCCCATTAACTTCTCCCTCCTGAAAGGAGAGAGTCGTTTCTGTAGTATGGGTGGGGGATGGGGCCTCTTGGGTGGGAAGGGGTGGTTCAGGACAGTCCAATTGTCTTTCAAATCTACGATAGAACTCGTTCAGGTCGTTGGCTAGGCGGGAGTCGTTAGTGGTGTGGGGCGCTCTGGGTTTGTAGTTGGTGATGTGCCTGAGCCCTTTGGCAGACAGAAGCAGCGTCGTTAGTAGAGAACTGGTGTTTTAGTGTCTCTGAGTACAGTCGTTTAGCCTCTCTCACCGCTTTGCTAAACCTGTTCTTCGACTCCTTGAATCTGTCTCTATCCCCACTCCTAAACGCTTCCTCCTTCTCCAACCTCAACCTTTTGAGCTTTGCTGAGAACCAGGGCTTGTTGTTGTTAAAGTTCACCCTGGTACGTGTTGGGATACAGCAGTCCTCACAGAAGCTGATGTACACAGCCTCTGTGAGTTCATCCAGACTATTGGTAGCAGTCGTGAACATATCCCAGTCAGTACAGTCTAAGCACGCCCGCAAATCTTCCACAGCCTCACTGGTCCACTGTTTAGATGTCCTCACAGCAGGTTTACAGAGTTTTAGTTGCTGCCTGTATGCACGAATCAGGTGGACCAAGGGAGTTCTGTGCGAGCCGAACAGCCCCGTGACCCACAAGAGAAACATCCCCGCCAAATTCGAGCGTTTGACGGGGTCTATCCGTGAAAAAATATTCACGTTTTTGAGTGCACATGCATTTCTGCTGCAAATGCCTCTGGAAGTTTCATGCCGTTCGTATGCCAATTGTGGCAACACGAAAATGACCCGTTTTCCCATTCCGAGGGATTTCTGTGCGACCCTAACAGCCCCGTGAGCCACAAGAGACACATCCCCGCCAATTTCTAGCGTTTCACGGGGTCTATCCGTGAAAAATATAGACGTTTTTGAGTGCACATGCATTTCTGCTGCAGATGCCTCTGGAAGTTTCATGCCGTTCGTACGCAATGTGGCAACACGAAAATGACCCCTTTTCCCATTCCGAGGGATTTCTGTGCGACCCTAACTAACAGCGCCCGTGAGCCACAAGAGAGACATCCCCGCCAATTTATAGCGTTTCACGGGGTCTATCCGTGAAAAATATAGACGTTTTTGAGTGCACATGCATTCCTGCTGCAAATGCCTCTGGAAGTTTCATGCCGTTCCTATGCAATGTGGCCACACAAAAATGACCCGTTTTCCCATTCCGAGGCATTTCTGTGCGACCCTAACAGCCCCGTGAGCCACAAGAGAGACATCCCCGCCAACTTCTAGCGTTTGACGGGGTCTATGCGTGAAAAATATTAAAATTTTTGAGTGCACGTGCCTTTCTGCTGCAAATGCCTCTGGAAGTTTCATGGCGTTCCTATGCAATGTGGCAACACGAAAATGACCCCTTTTCCCATTCCGAGGGAGTTCTGTGCCACCCTAACAGCCCCGTGAGCCACAAGAGACACATCCCCGCCAATTTCTAGCGTTTCACGGGGTCTATCCGTGAAACATATAGAAGTTTTTGAGTGCACATGCATTCCTGCTGCAAATGCCTCTGGAAGTTTCATGCGGTTCGTACGCAATGTGGCAACACGAAAATGACCCGTTTTCCCATTCCCAGGGATTTCTGTGCGACCCGAACAGCCCCGTGAGCCACAAGAGACACATCCCCGCCAATTTCTAGCGTTTCACGGGGTCTATCCGTGAAAAATATCAATTTTTTTTTGACTGCACATGCATTTCTGCTGCAAATGCCTCTGGAAGTTGCATGCGGTTCGCATGCAATGTGGCGACACGAAAATGACCCGTTTTCCCATTCCGAGGGATTTCTGTGCCACCCTAACAGCCCCGTGAGCCACAAGAGAGACATCCCCGCCAATTTCTAGCGTATCACGGGGTCTATCCGTGAGAAATATTCACTTTTTTGAGTGCACATGCATTCCTGCTGCAAATGCCTCTGGAAGTTTCATGCGGTTCGTATGCAATGTGGCGACACGAAAATGACCCGTTTTCCCATTCCGAGGGATTTCTGTGCCACCCTAACAGCCCCGTGAGCCACAAGAGAGACATCCCCGCCCACTTCTAGCGTTTCACGGGGTCTCTCCGTGAAAAA
>NW_027422984.1:1110000-1112500 GCF_048934315.1 Petromyzon marinus | reverse complement strand
TACGGTAGAACTCGTTCAGGTCGTTGGCTAGGCGGGAGTCGTTAGTGGTGTGGGGCGCTCTGGGTTTGTAGTTGGTGATGTGCCTGAGCCCTTTGGCAGACAGAAGCAGCGTCGTTAGTAGAGAACTGGTGTTTTAGTGTCTCTGAGTACAGTCGTTTAGCCTCTCTCACCGCTTTGCTAAACCTGTTCTTCGACTCCTTGAATCTGTCTCTATCCCCACTCCTAAACGCTTCCTCCTTCTCCAACCTCAACCTTTTGAGCTTTGCTGAGAACCAGGGCTTGTTGTTGTTAAAGTTCACCCTGGTACGTGTTGGGATACAGCAGTCCTCACAGAAGCTGATGTACACAGCCTCTGTGAGTTCATCCAGACTATTGGTAGCAGTCGTGAACATATCCCAGTCAGTACAGTCTAAGCACGCCCGCAAATCTTCCACAGCCTCACTGGTCCACTGTTTAGATGTCCTCACAGCAGGTTTACAGAGTTTTAGTTGCTGCCTGTATGCACGAATCAGGTGGACCAAGGGAGTTCTGTGCGAGCCGAACAGCCCCGTGACCCACAAGAGAAACATCCCCGCCAAATTCGAGCGTTTGACGGGGTCTATCCGTGAAAAAATATTCACGTTTTTGAGTGCACATGCATTTCTGCTGCAAATGCCTCTGGAAGTTTCATGCCGTTCGTATGCCAATTGTGGCAACACGAAAATGACCCGTTTTCCCATTCCGAGGGATTTCTGTGCGACCCTAACAGCCCCGTGAGCCACAAGAGACACATCCCCGCCAATTTCTAGCGTTTCACGGGGTCTATCCGTGAAAAATATAGACGTTTTTGAGTGCACATGCATTTCTGCTGCAGATGCCTCTGGAAGTTTCATGCCGTTCGTACGCAATGTGGCAACACGAAAATGACCCCTTTTCCCATTCCGAGGGATTTCTGTGCGACCCTAACTAACAGCGCCCGTGAGCCACAAGAGAGACATCCCCGCCAATTTATAGCGTTTCACGGGGTCTATCCGTGAAAAATATAGACGTTTTTGAGTGCACATGCATTCCTGCTGCAAATGCCTCTGGAAGTTTCATGCCGTTCCTATGCAATGTGGCCACACAAAAATGACCCGTTTTCCCATTCCGAGGCATTTCTGTGCGACCCTAACAGCCCCGTGAGCCACAAGAGAGACATCCCCGCCAACTTCTAGCGTTTGACGGGGTCTATGCGTGAAAAATATTAAAATTTTTGAGTGCACGTGCCTTTCTGCTGCAAATGCCTCTGGAAGTTTCATGGCGTTCCTATGCAATGTGGCAACACGAAAATGACCCCTTTTCCCATTCCGAGGGAGTTCTGTGCCACCCTAACAGCCCCGTGAGCCACAAGAGACACATCCCCGCCAATTTCTAGCGTTTCACGGGGTCTATCCGTGAAACATATAGAAGTTTTTGAGTGCACATGCATTCCTGCTGCAAATGCCTCTGGAAGTTTCATGCGGTTCGTACGCAATGTGGCAACACGAAAATGACCCGTTTTCCCATTCCCAGGGATTTCTGTGCGACCCGAACAGCCCCGTGAGCCACAAGAGACACATCCCCGCCAATTTCTAGCGTTTCACGGGGTCTATCCGTGAAAAATATCAATTTTTTTTTGACTGCACATGCATTTCTGCTGCAAATGCCTCTGGAAGTTGCATGCGGTTCGCATGCAATGTGGCGACACGAAAATGACCCGTTTTCCCATTCCGAGGGATTTCTGTGCCACCCTAACAGCCCCGTGAGCCACAAGAGAGACATCCCCGCCAATTTCTAGCGTATCACGGGGTCTATCCGTGAGAAATATTCACTTTTTTGAGTGCACATGCATTCCTGCTGCAAATGCCTCTGGAAGTTTCATGCGGTTCGTATGCAATGTGGCGACACGAAAATGACCCGTTTTCCCATTCCGAGGGATTTCTGTGCCACCCTAACAGCCCCGTGAGCCACAAGAGAGACATCCCCGCCCACTTCTAGCGTTTCACGGGGTCTCTCCGTGAAAAATATCACATTTTTTGAGTGCACATGCATTCCTGCTGCAAATGCCTCTGGAAGTTTCATGCGGTTCGCATGCAATGTGGCGACACGAAAATGACCCGTTTTTTCCCATTCCGAGGGATTTCTGTGCCACCCTAACAGCCCCGTGAGCCACAAGAGACACATCCCCGCCAATTTCTAGCGTTTCACGGGGTCTATCCGTGAAAAATATTCAATTTTTTGACTGCACATGCATTTCTGCTGCAAATGCCTCTGGAAGTTTCATGCGGTTCGCATGCAATGTGGCGACACGAAAATGACCCGTTTTCCCATTCCGAGGGATTTCTGTGCCACCCTAACAGCCCCGTGAGCCACAAGAGAGACATCGCCGCCAATTTCTAGCGTTTCACGGGGTCTATCCGTGAAAAATATTCACTTTTTTGACTGCACATGCATTCCTGCTGCAAATGCCTCTGGAAGTTTCATGCCGTTCGCATGCAATGTG
>NW_027422984.1:1095000-1097500 GCF_048934315.1 Petromyzon marinus | reverse complement strand
ATTCAATGATCGCTGTATAGAATTGCACCATCATTGTCTTTGGCAGGTTGCATTTCTTCAGCTGCCGTCGAAAGTACATCCTCTGTTGAGCTCTCTTGGCGAGGGAGCTGATGTTCAGTTCCCACTTGAGGTCCCGGCAGAGAATAGTGCCCAGGAAGCGGAAGGACTCCACAATTTTGACTGCGGAGTCTAACAGGGTGATGGCGGTGAGTGGGGCTGTATTCTTCCTGAAGTCCACAACCATCTCAACTGTCCTTAGAGCATTTAGCTCTAAGTTGTTCTGGCTACACCAGGTCACCAGGTTGTCAGCTTCCCACCTATAGTCAGACTCATCCCCACCAGAGATCAGCCCAATGAGGGTGGTGTCGTCCGACAAACTTCAAGAGTTTGACGGACAGATGATTGGAGGCGCAGCTGTTGGTATACAGGGAGAAGAGCAGTGGGCAAAGGACGCAGCCCTGAGGAGTTCCCGTGCTGATGGACCTGGAGTCAGAGACTTCTGTTCCCGGCTTAACGCACTGCTTCCTGTCAGAGAGGAAGTCTGTGATCCACCTGCAGGTGGAGTAGGGCACGTTCAGCTGGAAGAGCTTGTCCTGAAGCAGGGCAGGGATGATGGTGTTGAAGGCAGAGCTGAAGTCCACAAACAGGATCCTGGCGTAGGATGCTGGGGCGTCCACATGCTGTAGGGTGAAGTGGAGGGCCATGTTAACTGCGTCGTCCACAGACCTGTTGGCTCTGTAGGCAAACTGAAGGGGGTCCAGGAGAGGGTCTGTGATGGCTTTGAGGTGTGCCAGGAGCAGGCGCTCAAAAGACTTCATTACCACAGATGTAAGGGCGACCGGTCTGTAATCATTTAGTCCTGTTGGCCTTAGCTTTTTGGGCACAGCGATGATGGTGGAGGACTTGAGACAGGCTGGTACATGGCATGTCTCCAGGGAGGTGTTAAAGATGTTGGTGAACACCGGAGACAGCTGGTCAGCGCAGTGCCTGAGGGTGGCTGGAGAGACAGAGTCCGGCCCGGCTGCTTTGCGTGGATTCTGCCTCTTGAAAAGCCCATTAACTTCTCCCTCCTGAAAGGAGAGAGTCGTTTCTGTAGTATGGGTGGGGGATGGGGCCTCTTGGGTGGGAAGGGGTGGTTCAGGACAGTCCAATTGTCTTTCAAATCTACGGTAGAACTCGTTCAGGTCGTTGGCTAGGCGGGAGTCGTTAGTGGTGTGGGGCGCTCTGGGTTTGTAGTTGGTGATGTGCCTGAGCCCTTTGGCAGACAGAAGCAGCGTCGTTAGTAGAGAACTGGTGTTTTAGTGTCTCTGAGTACAGTCGTTTAGCCTCTCTCACCGCTTTGCTAAACCTGTTCTTCGACTCCTTGAATCTGTCTCTATCCCCACTCCTAAACGCTTCCTCCTTCTCCAACCTCAACCTTTTGAGCTTTGCTGAGAACCAGGGCTTGTTGTTGTTAAAGTTCACCCTGGTACGTGTTGGGATACAGCAGTCCTCACAGAAGCTGATGTACACAGCCTCTGTGAGTTCATCCAGACTATTGGTAGCAGTCGTGAACATATCCCAGTCAGTACAGTCTAAGCACGCCCGCAAATCTTCCACAGCCTCACTGGTCCACTGTTTAGATGTCCTCACAGCAGGTTTACAGAGTTTTAGTTGCTGCCTGTATGCACGAATCAGGTGGACCAAGGGAGTTCTGTGCGAGCCGAACAGCCCCGTGACCCACAAGAGAAACATCCCCGCCAAATTCGAGCGTTTGACGGGGTCTATCCGTGAAAAAATATTCACGTTTTTGAGTGCACATGCATTTCTGCTGCAAATGCCTCTGGAAGTTTCATGCCGTTCGTATGCCAATTGTGGCAACACGAAAATGACCCGTTTTCCCATTCCGAGGGATTTCTGTGCGACCCTAACAGCCCCGTGAGCCACAAGAGACACATCCCCGCCAATTTCTAGCGTTTCACGGGGTCTATCCGTGAAAAATATAGACGTTTTTGAGTGCACATGCATTTCTGCTGCAGATGCCTCTGGAAGTTTCATGCCGTTCGTACGCAATGTGGCAACACGAAAATGACCCCTTTTCCCATTCCGAGGGATTTCTGTGCGACCCTAACTAACAGCGCCCGTGAGCCACAAGAGAGACATCCCCGCCAATTTATAGCGTTTCACGGGGTCTATCCGTGAAAAATATAGACGTTTTTGAGTGCACATGCATTCCTGCTGCAAATGCCTCTGGAAGTTTCATGCCGTTCCTATGCAATGTGGCCACACAAAAATGACCCGTTTTCCCATTCCGAGGCATTTCTGTGCGACCCTAACAGCCCCGTGAGCCACAAGAGAGACATCCCCGCCAACTTCTAGCGTTTGACGGGGTCTATGCGTGAAAAATATTAAAATTTTTGAGTGCACGTGCCTTTCTGCTGCAAATGCCTCTGGAAGTTTCATGGCGTTCCTATGCAATGTGGCAACACGAAAATGACCCCTTTTCCCATTCCGAGGGAGT
>NW_027422984.1:1082500-1085000 GCF_048934315.1 Petromyzon marinus | reverse complement strand
GTTGAGCTCTCTTGGCGAGGGAGCTGATGTTCAGTTCCCACTTGAGGTCCCGGCAGAGAATAGTGCCCAGGAAGCGGAAGGACTCCACAATTTTGACTGCGGAGTCTAACAGGGTGATGGCGGTGAGTGGGGCTGTATTCTTCCTGAAGTCCACAACCATCTCAACTGTCCTTAGAGCATTTAGCTCTAAGTTGTTCTGGCTACACCAGGTCACCAGGTTGTCAGCTTCCCACCTATAGTCAGACTCATCCCCACCAGAGATCAGCCCAATGAGGGTGGTGTCGTCCGACAAACTTCAAGAGTTTGACGGACAGATGATTGGAGGCGCAGCTGTTGGTATACAGGGAGAAGAGCAGTGGGCAAAGGACGCAGCCCTGAGGAGTTCCCGTGCTGATGGACCTGGAGTCAGAGACTTCTGTTCCCGGCTTAACGCACTGCTTCCTGTCAGAGAGGAAGTCTGTGATCCACCTGCAGGTGGAGTAGGGCACGTTCAGCTGGAAGAGCTTGTCCTGAAGCAGGGCAGGGATGATGGTGTTGAAGGCAGAGCTGAAATCCACAAACAGGATCCTGGCGTAGGATGCTGGGGCGTCCACATGCTGTAGGGTGAAGTGGAGGGCCATGTTAACTGCGTCGTCCACAGACCTGTTGGCTCTGTAGGCAAACTGAAGGGGGTCCAGGAGAGGGTCTGTGATGGCTTTGAGGTGTGCCAGGAGCAGGCGCTCAAAAGACTTCATTACCACAGATGTAAGGGCGACCGGTCTGTAATCATTTAGTCCTGTTGGCCTTAGCTTTTTGGGCACAGCGATGATGGTGGAGGACTTGAGACAGGCTGGTACATGGCATGTCTCCAGGGAGGTGTTAAAGATGTTGGTGAACACCGGAGACAGCTGGTCAGCGCAGTGCCTGAGGGTGGCTGGAGAGACAGAGTCCGGCCCGGCTGCTTTGCGTGGATTCTGCCTCTTGAAAAGCCCATTAACTTCTCCCTCCTGAAAGGAGAGAGTCGTTTCTGTAGTATGGGTGGGGGATGGGGCCTCTTGGGTGGGAAGGGGTGGTTCAGGACAGTCCAATTGTCTTTCAAATCTACGGTAGAACTCGTTCAGGTCGTTGGCTAGGCGGGAGTCGTTAGTGGTGTGGGGCGCTCTGGGTTTGTAGTTGGTGATGTGCCTGAGCCCTTTGGCAGACAGAAGCAGCGTCGTTAGTAGAGAACTGGTGTTTTAGTGTCTCTGAGTACAGTCGTTTAGCCTCTCTCACCGCTTTGCTAAACCTGTTCTTCGACTCCTTGAATCTGTCTCTATCCCCACTCCTAAACGCTTCCTCCTTCTCCAACCTCAACCTTTTGAGCTTTGCTGAGAACCAGGGCTTGTTGTTGTTAAAGTTCACCCTGGTACGTGTTGGGATACAGCAGTCCTCACAGAAGCTGATGTACACAGCCTCTGTGAGTTCATCCAGACTATTGGTAGCAGTCGTGAACATATCCCAGTCAGTACAGTCTAAGCACGCCCGCAAATCTTCCACAGCCTCACTGGTCCACTGTTTAGATGTCCTCACAGCAGGTTTACAGAGTTTTAGTTGCTGCCTGTATGCACGAATCAGGTGGACCAAGGGAGTTCTGTGCGAGCCGAACAGCCCCGTGACCCACAAGAGAAACATCCCCGCCAAATTCGAGCGTTTGACGGGGTCTATCCGTGAAAAAATATTCACGTTTTTGAGTGCACATGCATTTCTGCTGCAAATGCCTCTGGAAGTTTCATGCCGTTCGTATGCCAATTGTGGCAACACGAAAATGACCCGTTTTCCCATTCCGAGGGATTTCTGTGCGACCCTAACAGCCCCGTGAGCCACAAGAGACACATCCCCGCCAATTTCTAGCGTTTCACGGGGTCTATCCGTGAAAAATATAGACGTTTTTGAGTGCACATGCATTTCTGCTGCAGATGCCTCTGGAAGTTTCATGCCGTTCGTACGCAATGTGGCAACACGAAAATGACCCCTTTTCCCATTCCGAGGGATTTCTGTGCGACCCTAACTAACAGCGCCCGTGAGCCACAAGAGAGACATCCCCGCCAATTTATAGCGTTTCACGGGGTCTATCCGTGAAAAATATAGACGTTTTTGAGTGCACATGCATTCCTGCTGCAAATGCCTCTGGAAGTTTCATGCCGTTCCTATGCAATGTGGCCACACAAAAATGACCCGTTTTCCCATTCCGAGGCATTTCTGTGCGACCCTAACAGCCCCGTGAGCCACAAGAGAGACATCCCCGCCAACTTCTAGCGTTTGACGGGGTCTATGCGTGAAAAATATTAAAATTTTTGAGTGCACGTGCCTTTCTGCTGCAAATGCCTCTGGAAGTTTCATGGCGTTCCTATGCAATGTGGCAACACGAAAATGACCCCTTTTCCCATTCCGAGGGAGTTCTGTGCCACCCTAACAGCCCCGTGAGCCACAAGAGACACATCCCCGCCAATTTCTAGCGTTTCACGGGGTCTATCCGTGAAAC
>NW_027422984.1:1077500-1080000 GCF_048934315.1 Petromyzon marinus | reverse complement strand
TTTTCGTGTCGCCACATTGCATGCGAACCGCATGAAACTTCCAGAGGCATTTGCAGCAGAAATGCATGTGCAGTCAAAAAATTGAATATTTTTCACGGATAGACCCCGTGAAACGCTAGAAATTGGCGGGGATGTGTCTCTTGTGGCTCACGGGGCTGTTAGGGTGGCACAGAAATCCCTCGGAATGGGAAAAAACGGGTCATTTTCGTGTCGCCACATTGCATGCGAACCGCATGAAACTTCCAGAGGCATTTGCAGCAGGAATGCATGTGCACTCAAAAAATGTGATATTTTTCACGGAGAGACCCCGTGAAACGCTAGAAGTGGGCGGGGATGTCTCTCTTGTGGCTCACGGGGCTGTTAGGGTGGCACAGAAATCCCTCGGAATGGGAAAACGGGTCATTTTCGTGTCGCCACATTGCATACGAACCGCATGAAACTTCCAGAGGCATTTGCAGCAGGAATGCATGTGCACTCAAAAAAGTGAATATTTCTCACGGATAGACCCCGTGATACGCTAGAAATTGGCGGGGATGTCTCTCTTGTGGCTCACGGGGCTGTTAGGGTGGCACAGAAATCCCTCGGAATGGGAAAACGGGTCATTTTCGTGTCGCCACATTGCATGCGAACCGCATGCAACTTCCAGAGGCATTTGCAGCAGAAATGCATGTGCAGTCAAAAAAAAATTGATATTTTTCACGGATAGACCCCGTGAAACGCTAGAAATTGGCGGGGATGTGTCTCTTGTGGCTCACGGGGCTGTTCGGGTCGCACAGAAATCCCTGGGAATGGGAAAACGGGTCATTTTCGTGTTGCCACATTGCGTACGAACCGCATGAAACTTCCAGAGGCATTTGCAGCAGGAATGCATGTGCACTCAAAAACTTCTATATGTTTCACGGATAGACCCCGTGAAACGCTAGAAATTGGCGGGGATGTGTCTCTTGTGGCTCACGGGGCTGTTAGGGTGGCACAGAACTCCCTCGGAATGGGAAAAGGGGTCATTTTCGTGTTGCCACATTGCATAGGAACGCCATGAAACTTCCAGAGGCATTTGCAGCAGAAAGGCACGTGCACTCAAAAATTTTAATATTTTTCACGCATAGACCCCGTCAAACGCTAGAAGTTGGCGGGGATGTCTCTCTTGTGGCTCACGGGGCTGTTAGGGTCGCACAGAAATGCCTCGGAATGGGAAAACGGGTCATTTTTGTGTGGCCACATTGCATAGGAACGGCATGAAACTTCCAGAGGCATTTGCAGCAGGAATGCATGTGCACTCAAAAACGTCTATATTTTTCACGGATAGACCCCGTGAAACGCTATAAATTGGCGGGGATGTCTCTCTTGTGGCTCACGGGCGCTGTTAGTTAGGGTCGCACAGAAATCCCTCGGAATGGGAAAAGGGGTCATTTTCGTGTTGCCACATTGCGTACGAACGGCATGAAACTTCCAGAGGCATCTGCAGCAGAAATGCATGTGCACTCAAAAACGTCTATATTTTTCACGGATAGACCCCGTGAAACGCTAGAAATTGGCGGGGATGTGTCTCTTGTGGCTCACGGGGCTGTTAGGGTCGCACAGAAATCCCTCGGAATGGGAAAACGGGTCATTTTCGTGTTGCCACAATTGGCATACGAACGGCATGAAACTTCCAGAGGCATTTGCAGCAGAAATGCATGTGCACTCAAAAACGTGAATATTTTTTCACGGATAGACCCCGTCAAACGCTCGAATTTGGCGGGGATGTTTCTCTTGTGGGTCACGGGGCTGTTCGGCTCGCACAGAACTCCCTTGGTCCACCTGATTCGTGCATACAGGCAGCAACTAAAACTCTGTAAACCTGCTGTGAGGACATCTAAACAGTGGACCAGTGAGGCTGTGGAAGATTTGCGGGCGTGCTTAGACTGTACTGACTGGGATATGTTCACGACTGCTACCAATAGTCTGGATGAACTCACAGAGGCTGTGTACATCAGCTTCTGTGAGGACTGCTGTATCCCAACACGTACCAGGGTGAACTTTAACAACAACAAGCCCTGGTTCTCAGCAAAGCTCAAAAGGTTGAGGTTGGAGAAGGAGGAAGCGTTTAGGAGTGGGGATAGAGACAGATTCAAGGAGTCGAAGAACAGGTTTAGCAAAGCGGTGAGAGAGGCTAAACGACTGTACTCAGAGACACTAAAACACCAGTTCTCTACTAACGACGCTGCTTCTGTCTGCCAAAGGGCTCAGGCACATCACCAACTACAAACCCAGAGCGCCCCACACCACTAACGACTCCCGCCTAGCCAACGACCTGAACGAGTTCTACCGTAGATTTGAAAGACAATTGGACTGTCCTGAACCACCCCTTCCCACCCAAGAGGCCCCATCCCCCACCCATACTACAGAAACGACTCTCTCCTTTCAGGAGGGAGAAGTTAATGGGCTTTTCAAGAGGCAGAATCCACGCAAAGCAGCCGGGCCGGACTCTGTCTCTCCAGCCACCCTCAGGCACTGCGCT
>NW_027422984.1:1047500-1050000 GCF_048934315.1 Petromyzon marinus | reverse complement strand
GATAGACCCCGTGAAACGCTAGAAATTGGCGGGGATGTGTCTCTTGTGGCTCACGGGGCTGTTAGGGTGGCACAGAACTCCCTCGGAATGGGAAAAGGGGTCATTTTCGTGTTGCCACATTGCATAGGAACGCCATGAAACTTCCAGAGGCATTTGCAGCAGAAAGGCACGTGCACTCAAAAATTTTAATATTTTTCACGCATAGACCCCGTCAAACGCTAGAAGTTGGCGGGGATGTCTCTCTTGTGGCTCACGGGGCTGTTAGGGTCGCACAGAAATGCCTCGGAATGGGAAAACGGGTCATTTTTGTGTGGCCACATTGCATAGGAACGGCATGAAACTTCCAGAGGCATTTGCAGCAGGAATGCATGTGCACTCAAAAACGTCTATATTTTTCACGGATAGACCCCGTGAAACGCTATAAATTGGCGGGGATGTCTCTCTTGTGGCTCACGGGTGCTGTTAGTTAGGGTCGCACAGAAATCCCTCGGAATGGGAAAAGGGGTCATTTTCGTGTTGCCACATTGCGTACGAACGGCATGAAACTTCCAGAGGCATCTGCAGCAGAAATGCATGTGCACTCAAAAACGTCTATATTTTTCACGGGTAGACCCCGTGAAACGCTAGAAATTGGCGGGGATGTGTCTCTTGTGGCTCACGGGGCTGTTAGGGTCGCACAGAAATCCCTCGGAATGGGAAAACGGGTCATTTTCGTGTTGCCACAATTGGCATACGAACGGCATGAAACTTCCAGAGGCATTTGCAGCAGAAATGCATGTGCACTCAAAAACGTGAATATTTTTTCACGGATAGACCCCGTCAAACGCTCGAATTTGGCGGGGATGTTTCTCTTGTGGGTCACGGGGCTGTTCGGCTCGCACAGAACTCCCTTGGTCCACCTGATTCGTGCATACAGGCAGCAACTAAAACTCTGTAAACCTGCTGTGAGGACATCTAAACAGTGGACCAGTGAGGCTGTGGAAGATTTGCGGGCGTGCTTAGACTGTACTGACTGGGATATGTTCACGACTGCTACCAATAGTCTGGATGAACTCACAGAGGCTGTGTACATCAGCTTCTGTGAGGACTGCTGTATCCCAACACGTACCAGGGTGAACTTTAACAACAACAAGCCCTGGTTCTCAGCAAAGCTCAAAAGGTTGAGGTTGGAGAAGGAGGAAGCGTTTAGGAGTGGGGATAGAGACAGATTCAAGGAGTCGAAGAACAGGTTTAGCAAAGCGGTGAGAGAGGCTAAACGACTGTACTCAGAGACACTAAAACACCAGTTCTCTACTAACGACGCTGCTTCTGTCTGCCAAAGGGCTCAGGCACATCACCAACTACAAACCCAGAGCGCCCCACACCACTAACGACTCCCGCCTAGCCAACGACCTGAACGAGTTCTACCGTAGATTTGAAAGACAATTGGACTGTCCTGAACCACCCCTTCCCACCCAAGAGGCCCCATCCCCCACCCATACTACAGAAACGACTCTCTCCTTTCAGGAGGGAGAAGTTAATGGGCTTTTCAAGAGGCAGAATCCACGCAAAGCAGCCGGGCCGGACTCTGTCTCTCCAGCCACCCTCAGGCACTGCGCTGACCAGCTGTCTCCGGTGTTCACCAACATCTTTAACACCTCCCTGGAGACATGCCATGTACCAGCCTGTCTCAAGTCCTCCACCATCATCGCTGTGCCCAAAAAGCTAAGGCCAACAGGACTAAATGATTACAGACCGGTCGCCCTTACATCTGTGGTAATGAAGTCTTTTGAGCGCCTGCTCCTGGCACACCTCAAAGCCATCACAGACCCTCTCCTGGACCCCCTTCAGTTTGCCTACAGAGCCAACAGGTCTGTGGACGACGCAGTTAACATGGCCCTCCACTTCACCCTACAGCATGTGGACGCCCCAGCATCCTACGCCAGGATCCTGTTTGTGGACTTCAGCTCTGCCTTCAACACCATCATCCCTGCCCTGCTTCAGGACAAGCTCTTCCAGCTGAACGTGCCCTACTCCACCTGCAGGTGGATCACAGACTTCCTCTCTGACAGGAAGCAGTGCGTTAAGCCGGGAACAGAAGTCTCTGACTCCAGGTCCATCAGCACGGGAACTCCTCAGGGCTGCGTCCTTTGCCCACTGCTCTTCTCCCTGTATACCAACAGCTGCGCCTCCAATCATCTGTCCGTCAAACTCTTGAAGTTTGTCGGACGACACCACCCTCATTGGGCTGATCTCTGGTGGGGATGAGTCTGACTATAGGTGGGAAGCTGACAACCTGGTGACCTGGTGTAGCCAGAACAACTTAGAGCTAAATGCTCTAAGGACAGTTGAGATGGTTGTGGACTTCAGGAAGAATACAGCCCCACTCACCGCCATCACCCTGTTAGACTCCGCAGTCAAAATTGTGGAGTCCTTCCGCTTCCTGGGCACTATTCTCTGCCGGGACCTCAAGTGGGAACTGAACATCAGCTCCCTCGCCAAGAGAGCTCAACAGAGGATG
>NW_027422984.1:1012500-1015000 GCF_048934315.1 Petromyzon marinus | reverse complement strand
ACGGCATGAAACTTCCAGAGGCATTTGCAGCAGGAATGCATGTGCAGTCAAAAAAGTGAATATTTTTCACGGATAGACCCCGTGAAACGCTAGAAATTGGCGGCGATGTCTCTCTTGTGGCTCACGGGGCTGTTAGGGTGGCACAGAAATCCCTCGGAATGGGAAAACGGGTCATTTTCGTGTCGCCACATTGCATGCGAACCGCATGAAACTTCCAGAGGCATTTGCAGCAGAAATGCATGTGCAGTCAAAAAATTGAATATTTTTCACGAATAGACCCCGTGAAACGCTAGAAATTGGCGGGGATGTGTCTCTTGTGGCTCACGGGGCTGTTAGGGTGGCACAGAAATCCCTCGGAATGGGAAAAAACGGGTCATTTTCGTGTCGCCACATTGCATGAGAACCGCATGAAACTTCCAGAGGCATTTGCAGCAGGAATGCATGTGCACTCAAAAAATGTGATATTTTTCACGGAGAGACCCCGTGAAACGCTAGAAGTGGGCGGGGATGTCTCTCTTGTGGCTCACGGGGCTGTTAGGGTGGCACAGAAATCCCTCGGAATGGGAAAACGGGTCATTTTCGTGTCGCCACATTGCATACGAACCGCATGAAACTTCCAGAGGCATTTGCAGCAGGAATGCATGTGCACTCAAAAAAGTGAATATTTCTCACGGATAGACCCCGTGATACGCTAGAAATTGGCGGGGATGTCTCTCTTGTGGCTCACGGGGCTGTTAGGGTGGCACAGAAATCCCTCGGAATGGGAAAACGGGTCATTTTCGTGTCGCCACATTGCATGCGAACCGCATGCAACTTCCAGAGGCATTTGCAGCAGAAATGCATGTGCAGTCAAAAAAAAATTGATATTTTTCACGGATAGACCCCGTGAAACGCTAGAAATTGGCGGGGATGTGTCTCTTGTGGCTCACGGGGCTGTTCGGGTCGCACAGAAATCCCTGGGAATGGGAAAACGGGTCATTTTCGTGTTGCCACATTGCGTACGAACCGCATGAAACTTCCAGAGGCATTTGCAGCAGGAATGCATGTGCACTCAAAAACTTCTATATGTTTCACGGATAGACCCCGTGAAACGCTAGAAATTGGCGGGGATGTGTCTCTTGTGGCTCACGGGGCTGTTAGGGTGGCACAGAACTCCCTCGGAATGGGAAAAGGGGTCATTTTCGTGTTGCCACATTGCATAGGAACGCCATGAAACTTCCAGAGGCATTTGCAGCAGAAAGGCACGTGCACTCAAAAATTTTAATATTTTTCACGCATAGACCCCGTCAAACGCTAGAAGTTGGCGGGGATGTCTCTCTTGTGGCTCACGGGGCTGTTAGGGTCGCACAGAAATGCCTCGGAATGGGAAAACGGGTCATTTTTGTGTGGCCACATTGCATAGGAACGGCATGAAACTTCCAGAGGCATTTGCAGCAGGAATGCATGTGCACTCAAAAACGTCTATATTTTTCACGGATAGACCCCGTGAAACGCTATAAATTGGCGGGGATGTCTCTCTTGTGGCTCACGGGCGCTGTTAGTTAGGGTCGCACAGAAATCCCTCGGAATGGGAAAAGGGGTCATTTTCGTGTTGCCACATTGCGTACGAACGGCATGAAACTTCCAGAGGCATCTGCAGCAGAAATGCATGTGCACTCAAAAACGTCTATATTTTTCACGGATAGACCCCGTGAAACGCTAGAAATTGGCGGGGATGTGTCTCTTGTGGCTCACGGGGCTGTTAGGGTCGCACAGAAATCCCTCGGAATGGGAAAACGGGTCATTTTCGTGTTGCCACAATTGGCATACGAACGGCATGAAACTTCCAGAGGCATTTGCAGCAGAAATGCATGTGCACTCAAAAACGTGAATATTTTTTCACGGATAGACCCCGTCAAACGCTCGAATTTGGCGGGGATGTTTCTCTTGTGGGTCACGGGGCTGTTCGGCTCGCACAGAACTCCCTTGGTCCACCTGATTCGTGCATACAGGCAGCAACTAAAACTCTGTAAACCTGCTGTGAGGACATCTAAACAGTGGACCAGTGAGGCTGTGGAAGATTTGCGGGCGTGCTTAGACTGTACTGACTGGGATATGTTCACGACTGCTACCAATAGTCTGGATGAACTCACAGAGGCTGTGTACATCAGCTTCTGTGAGGACTGCTGTATCCCAACACGTACCAGGGTGAACTTTAACAACAACAAGCCCTGGTTCTCAGCAAAGCTCAAAAGGTTGAGGTTGGAGAAGGAGGAAGCGTTTAGGAGTGGGGATAGAGACAGATTCAAGGAGTCGAAGAACAGGTTTAGCAAAGCGGTGAGAGAGGCTAAACGACTGTACTCAGAGACACTAAAACACCAGTTCTCTACTAACGACGCTGCTTCTGTCTGCCAAAGGGCTCAGGCACATCACCAACTACAAACCCAGAGCGCCCCACACCACTAACGACTCCCGCCTAGCCAACGACCTGAACGAGTTCTACCGTAGATTTGAAAGACAA